>NC_085050.1:12232502-12382017 GCF_963662255.1 Cinclus cinclus | reverse complement strand
ACAGCACCCAGGACAATTTTCACTTGCCTTCTGCATACTAGTATTTCACATGTCACTCATGCCATATGTGCACCTGAGCCCACTAGGTTTGATTATAAATTGCTGGTTGATATATTTACAGCCATTTACTGAGTGTAATTACTCAGCAGGAACCATCAACCTGAATCAATTATCCAAACTCTAAGAATATTTCCCCTAGGCTTTTTTGAAAGGATGGGAGTAAATGCCATGAGTGTCAGTGGTAAAAGAAGCATGCTACAGGGGGATACTGTCCCCAAAATTTTACTTTTCACTTTCAGCTGTAATAAAGCAAAACTTTTCATCTGAAAACCATTCATTTAAATTTAAATGTAGTTAAAATCTAGTTATTTGAATAATTACTTAGTAGTCTACGGAGCTATCAAAACACATACATCACAGTGTATTAGAAAAAACAGACCTGAGATTCTGACTGATTTTATCAAAGCAGTCTGTACCAAGAGAGCATGTTTGGGGTCAAAGACAGACTGAATTAAATAGTGGTTAGACACAGAACAGCTCCTACCCTACAGGTTGTACACAAGGTTTTTCAGAGATATCTGAAATAAACGGGAATTAGATGACAAAGTATTTTTCAAGTTATAGACCAAGTCATGCAGAAAAGCCACTGCTGGCAGAGCCTGAATATGCTACAGGCACATCTGCATGGATGAACAGGCAATGGCACCCCTGCTCCTGCTGGTGATTTCATTACCCAGTCTTGGCAGAGTTTATCACCATGTGCTGTGTTACATTCTGATGGGGCCATTCAGTTGCTGCATGCCTGAACGGTGTGGGTGCAAATTAGCTCTAAACCAGAAGTAAATCTGCTCTGCTAAGCAGTGCAGTCTGTGGTGAGCTTATAGAGCCACTTAACAGAAAGGGTCTTGAATTGGTTTCTCAAAGAGGGAAGGTATATATATTTTCCTAGAGATGTAGGAAGGCTGTATCTCTTTAAATTAACATATCTAAAAATAATTTCTTTAGTTTAAGCACCTTTAGTACTCATTGAGGAGAGACTTCTATCTCCCAAGATTGATCTGTGACACGTATATTAGATAGCTTAGACATGAAGAAATCAATCTTGGTTGGTGACTCTATTTACCCTGTAGAGAGAGCCTGAGCTAATCTTTCAGTTGTCTACAGTTTGCTGGCATAAAATCCATTCCACATTTGTGCACTCAGGTAATTTCTAAATGTCAGTTCTGCAGGCACAGGTGCTCTGTGGTCTGACCACCTCTCTGTGTCAGGTCGCCAAGGGCATCTCATGCAGCACAAAACATCACTTGTGGGGCAGATGCATTTGAGTGTATGTCCATAGCCATGGAGACAGGAGGTGAAGAACAAGCAAGCCATAGCTGTAAACATTAGCAAGGAAGTGCCAGGGATTCGTGACATGCACTCTTGGCTAGTGGTTGGATGGAGTTACTGCCTGGACCCAGGTTTCCCAAAACACACCTGCTATAACAGACAGCAGGGAGGATTGTGTTCCACTTAAAGCTGCTCTGCACACGCTGGTTCTCTTCACAAACCCCAGATCAAGGAGAAATTATCTAAGTTTACAGACTAATTTTTATTTTGGGGTTGTGTGGCTCAGCTCTGACGTTGCTGAGTGATGAGTGTTGTCTCTGCTTCAGCAGCTCCTTGATTCTGCCCTGGTCTGCCCCAAGCTTCCTCTGGCACAGAGCAAGATTGTGCCTTCCTTATTTACTCAGAAATGCTTAGAAAATTCATGCACTTTTCAATGATTTCTGTTTTCCTGAAAATACTTCTGAGATCACTCTGTGCAGAGACTGAAGAAAAGAGAAGCCCACTATTAATTTTCCCATGCTTTCTGCTCCTCTGCTAGGTGGAAAGAGGAATTTTTAACAAACAAACCAAATAGGACTTTAGCTATATATGGCTGTCTTTTGAGATAGTTTTAATTAGCTATATAATTACTTATTTTAGTTAATTAGATCTCCATGGTTGGGATTCTTTTGAATCCTTCCTCATTTTTGAAGTGCTTAATTTTCCTTCCTCAGTTTCTATTCCTTTTTTTTTTCTTATCCTATATTTTCCACTTTCACTGCTGTTTTCTGCCTATTTTTTAAACGCAGTAGACAGGCAACCTTCCATACTGCTCCGTTGTTAGCATGGTCCTTGGCATAATTTTTCCCAGTCCAAAATCACTCTTTGAAGAAAATCCCTTCATGTTTCAGGGGTTAGACCAAAGGCTGCCCAACAAGCAGCTGGAATACAACAGCTCTGGTTTGCAGATTAGACATAAGGATGTGAAGCAGTCTGTGCCATTCACTCAACTCCCAGGCATTGATCCCTACCTTTGGGAGTGAATGGAACTGATGTCTAAAATACAAAAATTACATTCCCATGCAGTGCTCTATTTGCTGCCTGTCATGAGACCCCTCCTGGGTACCACTGGGAAATAGGAAGTGGATGAATAATTTGTCAGATGTTCAGGTTACCAGGTAACTTAAGCAGGATTAACAATTATTTCTGCTATATATTGCTATGAAATTAGAGCACGTCTTTTCAGGCTGGGGAATTACATTGGATTTGGACAAACTTGATTCTGTTCCTTAAGATTTACACTAAGCAAAGTTACTATTTTCTTCTTCATGAATGAAAGTGTAAATTAAGGAAATTGTATGAATTTCTGATCAACTCATAGGCTCATTTTTGCTAACTGTTTAAAAAACAAAGTAAATCTAGGAATTTTCAGTACTTTATGACAAATTTTCTGCCTATTTTGTTTTTAAAAGTAAAAATACTCTTCCCAATATGCTTATTCAATTAAAACATAGCTTGATCAAGATTTCATTTTTCACTAAAATATATGTTGAATGAAAACCTGGCAGAAGAGAGCTAGTGAGCAGAATAAAGGAGATCTAAGAGAAAGTGTGACACTCATTTACAATTGCAAAATATTGCCAGCTTCTTTCATTTTCACAAAAATAGAACGCAGCAAGGATGAATTTATAAGAGAAACCTTAAAACATGCAGGCAGAAAATTAAGTGGCTGTGTGTCAAAGTCCATTCTCATTCCCGACAGAGGAATGCAGATGATGAGCCAAGCTGCTTATTGTCCCAGAAGTCATGTTCTGTTGTCAGTATTTCCACAATCACTGCCTGCACTTGATGTTACAATGATGGCAGAAAAATGATGGGTGACGTTTTCAGAGTGTGAGATGCACATGCACATAGAGCATTCTTTTTGAAAAGATGTGTGTACGTGGCAGGACCTACATTTTACTGGAAAATCTTGCCCTGTTTTTGTAAAATGTCTGCTTTGCTGAAGCATATGAGCTGCTGTAAAGCTTAGACAGGAGTTTTATAAATGATCGGGTTTTGCATGACTTTGGGGAAGTGACTTTTTCTGGCTAAAACCTGAGAGATTGTGGGTGCTGTGAACATTTTTCCTCAGTGCCAAGCCAAGGGAAAAGAGTCCTTTTGGGGCTGCTGGGTAAGCTGATGCAGAAAATGAGCTGGTATGACCAACATCATTAATTTCCACCTGTCAACCACCTACTTATCACTGAACACTTATTATTTAGGACTGAGATGTAAACCAAGAAATATCCTTTTTTCATGAGGTTTCTACTAACATGTAAAACTCAAGCTACCCAGCAGCTTTGTGGTTATATTTTTTATCACACCCAGTGTGAGTCCTTTTGAATCTTCACAGTCCAAATACTTCTTTCTAGAACATGTTTCTCTGAATAAAACCACTTAAAAATGTGAGTAACTCAGGGATAATAGTCTATATTTGTTCCACAATAAGCAAGTCTTATTGCCACAGTTAGACTCCAAAGTCCCATTAAGTTTTCCTATTTATACCTTTTGACTGGAAATAAAGGAGATGGGTGGGGTCATAGTTTGTAAAGCTCCAGATTGCCACAAGTTTTACAAACTCTTTTTGGGTTGAGCATTTCATCTTTCTTTTGTGCAGAACCAAGCCTTGAACTCAGTTTTGATAACCAGCTGCTATTTCCACTTCCTTAGGAAACAATTTCTGGACCTTTTGGTAAAAGTGCTTAGTTATCAGCCAAACAAATTAGTTGTGCTCAGGGATGGGCAGTGTTGGTGTGGGAACAGGAAGAGAGTCAACAGCTTGAGGAGGAAATTGTGTTGAACACTTGTGATTTATTCATCCAGGCATTTTTTTGGTTAAGTTTGTATACAAATTTGGATACATCAGTACCACACGGAATAAAAAGTAAAATTAGAAACAAACAAGAGCAGTGGGCAGGAGCAGTGGGTACCAAACTGACACCTTGCCTGCCCTCAGTGCCAAGATATCTCTCACTCCATCCTTAGCTATCTTAGCAACTTGATCCCAACTTGGCTGGGCACACTGGAGGTCCCCAGCTCTGACAGGATCCCTGTGAGACATTGCTACTGTTGAGATCTTCTTACTTGATGGAGTCCCTCTACAGAATTATACCACCCTGTAAAAATTATTTGGATGAAAGCTTTTCAACATGATAATATACACCAATTTTAGTTATATAGCATAACTTCCTGGTTTGTATTTTTTATGTCTGGCATATAGAAAATAGTGTCTATATCTGTCTCTTTTTGCCTTAAGTCCTTCACAAAATGTCATTGCTAGACCTTTTCTATTGAGAATGAAAAGTTTCTGGTGCTATGTTATTTGTCAACTAATTCTAAAAATATGGGATTTGGACATTAGGACATTTACTGCTTTTTTTTTTTTTTAATCTCCTTGTGACTTCTGTATCTGTGGTCTAGTAGGCAAAACAAAAGACATGGTCAGAGACATGTAGATGAAATAGTTCCTTTCTGAGAACAGTCATTTCTCATGACAGATCATTCTTTTTTTCCCCTTCTGATTCCAACATGTTTAGAATTAGCTTTATAGCACGGCCATCTGCACAAGCCATCAACATTACTTCTGCGTAGCTGCTAAATCATACAACTGAGATGGGTTTCTGACTATTTAGCAAAATGTCCTCCAGGATTCATGAATTTCAAAAAGCCAGCATGGATATGCCTCATCTGTTCTTATCTCAGTCCCCATCTCTTGTGAAGATTACATGGGATAAATATTCCACAGATTTATCTATTCCTCAGGACTTATCCCAAGGGGGATGTAAAAGTTTTCATTAATAGGCTTTTGTTTCCTACAATAAAACTAGTTTCTAAAATTCATTTTATTACATTCTTCTTTTCCCCAAACCCAAAGCAAAACATCTGTTTTCTCCAGCAAAGTGAAATATCAAGAAACCAAGGTAAAATACTAAATTTAGAAATGGCAAAGCAAATCCACTATCAACTCAGGCTGTTCTGTTTTCTCCACACTCAGGACATTTGATTTGCAACGTTGGCAAACTCACTTGAAGATTTTTCATAATAAAGAGTTTCCTTCAGGATGTGGTGAGTGTGGGAGTCTCAGGGGAGGGGCAGCTCTGCCTGGCTTGAGGTCTCTTTTGTCAGTAGAAGGTCTCTCTTGTCCTCTCATGGCTGCTGAGAGCAGACCCATCATTTGAAACAACTCCTCACATTTCTGAGGCTTCAGTTTCACCTGACAGCCTGGCAGGACCCACTGAGGAATGCATCAGCTGCACAAAGGTGGTACCACACACTGAGCAAACACCCAGGACTGACAGACAATGGAACAGCCTCTACAACAGCTGCATTTTGCAAAGCCTGATGCCAGTGCTCTGTACTACTATAGTGGTTTTGGACCAGGAATTTTTCCCTCTCCTCTGAATTCCCTTGCACTGACTGATAACAGATTCAAGATCCAGCATCAGAAATCAAAGCTGCAGGAATGCTATTATAATATCTGAATACTGAGAAAATGAGAACCTTAAAAATCGATTCATGGTTCACACAGGCTCTTTTTCTTTACCAGAAATACTGACAAAGCCAAGTTTTGACTGGAAGTTCAGTTATTGTTCTTGATGCATTCCTGATACAGCCTCTTTCTTCCTCGCTGCTGGAGAGGAGTCTGTGCAATGTTCAGTGTCACACACCATCAATATTGCATGGATTAATGATGAAGGGAAGGAAAACTATTTGTTGGTTCAGCAGAGCCACTCTTAGTACCCAATACATTTGCCTCTGAGACTACTTATGTATTTGTACAGAACTGTCATGGAAAAAAAAATGTAACAGACACTGTTCAAACTCATTTTCATCCTCTTTTCCCTGCAGGGTTCTTTGTTCCATGTGACTATATCCACCAGAACCTCTTGTTCACTTTTCCCTCCATTTTATTATTTATTCTTAGCCAACAGTATTCAGCATTCAGGAATTCAATATTCAGGAACAGGTACCTGCTTCAGGTCCACCACAAAGTCTCCATCAATTCATTCATTCATTCTCTCTGGGCCTTTATAAAGTTATCACAGTCTGTAGCTGCATCAGCTTAAAGGCAAGATAAGTCATTCACTGGAGAGCAGCCTCCTACAAATGATTTATTGCACTAGTGTCATTTTTTAACAGAATGCATTTATTTTGCCATGATTACAAGAAGCATGTCAAGGTACTCACATTTTTAAAAAGCTTAGAACATTTGACAGAAAAGAGCTGTGGTTTTGACACCAAGGAATCAAGAACGCACCAAAAAGAGAGAAATTTCACTTCTGTAACTGTCCAACTGAAGAGACTGTGCACACACATTTTGTGTCTTGACCTGAATCTGCAGTTTTGTGCTAGAGAGAAATATAAACCAATTGTCTTTATTTTTACTGAAACTGCAGTGGTTTGGAAGGAGAGCACAGTCTTAACAAATCTGAAATTTTGACAGTTATGTTGAATCTGCAACTTTTCATTCTTTGTCATTGAACTTATTCTACTATGCAGCCTAAAGAAAAACTTCAGTATTCTTCTTCATCTAGAGAACAAAGCTGAGCTGTAAGCAATTCCCTGGAGGTCCCAGGTTTGCTACTGGTTTTCATTAGATGTTTGTGATTTTCATTTGTCCTGCCATAGTTGTTGCAGTCTTTCTTTGTTCAATATTTTATATTCCATGCTAGCTTTTAGCCAGTCTGTTCCCTTTACTTTTGTATTTTTATATATTGAATAATGCATACATGCATAATTATACATGCAGTATAATTACATTTTGGTTGATTATACACGCCACCTTCTTTTCTAATTATCACAGACACCAGACTGTAATTCCTTGTTTCATTCAGGCCTGTGAGACACAGAGCAGTACTTAGAGACACAAAGTTCTCAGCTTCCATCATTCTTGACAGCAGCTGCCTTGACATCTGAGAGAAGCTGAGACATAGAAAAGTGCTGCAATTTGTCCATAGGGTGACAGAGGTGGAAACAGAATCAGCATGTCCTGGTTCATAGTCCAGTTTCCCAGCCCCCAGAGTACACTGCTAAGCAGGTACTCAGGTTTTTTTTCTATGCCCACAATAACTGAACCCCTAGAGTGAAATCCTTCACGTAATTGTAATAACTGATTAAAATGACTGATAAATTATGAAAGAGTTAAACAGCAGTTAATTTTTTACCTCATCATCAGGTCAATAACCTATTGCTTACTTTGATAGTTTGAAATACATGGATTGAATCTAGATACAGAAAAAGAAAATGTCTGAAAAGGGAATTTAGTGAAGCATTGCTAAAACAATGCACTTGTTTAGCACTTCCAAATCCCCATATTCTTTTAGACCTGGGAAGTAGGAATAAGATAAAAGAAAATAATGGAAATGAATCAGCATTATTAATCACCTCTGTAGGGAGTGAAAAAATTGAGGCTGGTCAGAGGTATCTTTAGAGCTCAGAATGGGCTTTATTTTTCTCCTTTTTCCACTCTCCTTACATGCATTCTGCCTTTGTCCCAGTTCAAGGTTCTCAAAAAAAATTAAAAGTTGGTGTTTTCTTGCTTCGTGTTGTTATTTAAAGAATTCTTATATTCCTTTTAAATTGAGCAGTGCAGTAAATGCCTTCTTTTTCAGCATTTTACAAACAAAGGAAATATACAATTCCAGGGAGAAAACACCTGCATGTCTTAGACCAGTGCAATGGTTCCTCAGATCTCTACAGAGCTAAAATTTTTCTCACTCCACTATTTAGCAGTTTGCAAGGTTTGCCACCCATGCTTTTCAACATGAGTTTCCAAGCACTGCAGTCTTTTCTCTCGATGCCTACAAATACATTAGTCTTGTGCCACAGCTCAGATCCTGAGATGTTTCAAGTTGAACTCTATTGCTTTCCTGGTAGTCTCTTGAGTCTGTTTTGAAGATTTTGTTTAAAAAGCACAAACCAACAAGCAAACAAAAAAACACCCCAAACCATCACACAACCAAAGTCATCACATTTGCTGTCTTCCATGGTGGCAAGAGAGTTTGAAGAGTAAGTTACCTTCTCCATTCAGCTGTGCAAAAATGATAATTTTATTAGAGTCCTTAGGTGAAAATCCGTTGTCTTGATGCTTTGTCAACATTAATTCAAGCAACTGGTTCTAAAGCTGTTTCACTGATGTTTTAACTGGAGATGATGGACATATTTCTCTTAAGGAAAGGAATCTTCCTAAGCTCATTTGTCATGGACATTGGTGAAGATAATTCATGGGCTTTTCAGCTGGGGACTCATATTTACTGTGCTATCCTCTAATAATTTACTCATGCATTGACCTATAGACTCAATGCTACCCATTGAATTTCTGGTGCACTTGAAAAAATTCACCAAAAGTTCTGTTGGCAATTTGTTCCTCTAATTTGTTGTTTTCTGTCTGTCCTACAGATTTTCATTTAACGTCTGCCCTTTTACACAGTGTTACCATATATTTTTGCTTTAATAGCCTTATCTATTCATCTGTTTAATTACAGTATTTTCATGTCCCATTGCATTCTCTTCTGAGTGTTCAGTATGGTGTCTCCATATTGCTTACACCACCTGGAAGTATATAAGGCTTTGAAACTGACCCTTTAAATTTGATTTCTGTATGCTTTTCCATTGACTATTTTCTAGGTAATCTATATTACTTGCAAAGTTCGGGGTTTTTTTTGGAGTATAGCATATATACCTTTTATAATTGCTGTACCAGAGAGCTCTTCAATATTGTCTCTGGTGCCAAGTCTTTGTGCCTTTTTCAGGAATGCTATTTCCCATTTTGAGGAAAAGAAACAGTCAGAGAGAAAAATCCTTTAAAATAGTAGCTCTTCATGTTTCAAAAAAAAGAAAAAGGTTCATATCGTACAGATTCCTCATGAATCTTTATGTCTTTCTTGAAAGTATTTACACAGTGCTTGGAGAAAAATACTGAATATGACATGAATCACAGTAAGACCACAGAGATTGCTATTGAGGAGAAATGCTGAGAAGCTCTATGATAACACAGTTTGTAGGGACTGCTGGTGCTTCTAGGGCTGTTGTTCTCTAGAAAATGATGTCAAAAGAAGATAACTTTGCAGTCTTTAAGCATAGAATTTTGTTGCTGCTGTTCCTTGAAACCACTCATGAGGCTTTGATAACATATGAAGTAATAACAAGAGTAATATTGAAAATACTTTCACTCATGTCTTTTTTCTCTTTTACTGATGAAGGTTACTGATAGTTTTGTAGGACAACAGAGGGAAGCAGCTGTTGTGTACCCAGTCAACAGCTTTCATCAGTCTCCAGCTAACTGGAGGTTTTACCAAGTTACAGTCTGAGCAGAGGTGCTAAAGCCAGAGAAAGCACTCCCCTCTGCTTTGAGGGGAGCAGGATTTGTCCAAGACCTCATTGCACATATTTAGTTCAGAGGAAATGGCAGCTATAAAGCTCGAGCAGTTATTGCAGTTAATGAAATGGTGTAGGAATGTTTTATACCCAGGGGTCTGTGGCTATCCACAGGGCAGGCAGCAGCAGTCCCTCAGATACAGCTACTGGCACATGACAGCTCTATCAATGTTTTTAACCTCTGGCAGATTAAGGAGACAGCAGGATCAAAGCGCACAGACTTCCAGCATTGAGAGCAGAGCATCTCTTCAGAGCCACGAGAAACTCCAGGACGGGCGGAACAACAATTTGCTGGGACACGGCTGCACCAGAGGCTGCAGCAGTTAGTGAGCACACCCCTCTCTGCACACCCCTTCTTCTGCACCCCTGGATCCCACCACACCTCACCCCTCCAAAAGCAGGATCCCCGGCCAAGGACAAACCCCCACAGCACACTGGCTGAGATTTTCCACGTGCAGCTCTGCTCTCCTCTTGACTCTGCCGCTGGAAAAATGACCATCAGCAGCAAAATGCAGTTTTTTAAGTAAGTGTGACACTTGTTTTCAAAATCCTGGAAGAAAACTTGAAGCAATTCATTAGGCAGCCTCTCAAAGATTGCCACATTCCTGGATATTTGCAAGAGACAATGTTGTACTGGGGGCAGCTTTGTCTTGAAGGCTTTAACATTACCCCAAATCTCTGTTAATTGAAATGGTCCAGTTTGAAATTTTGTGAAACTGCTGGACACAGCTGTTTCTAAGCATCTGCTGTTGAGTTTATAACAGATGTACATGATATAAATACATTAATGTACCGTCAAGTAGGCCAAACACTGAATCATTTCATTTAAATACCTGAAACTCATTGGAAAAGTTGCAGTGTGAGTGTATTCACATTGTTCTTTAACATCATGTGTTCTGCTTTGTAGTAAAAGATGTGACCTTGGCCAAATCAAAGTTTTGCTAGTGACTTTAGTGGATGCAGGATCAGACACATTAGTTATGTATAGTAACCATGGCAAAGAAAGAACTTTTTATTTGTAACAATAAGCTGACTGAGACAGAGTTTAAAAGCAGCTTAGTAAGGAGAGCTAAAAAACATTAAAAATTTGCTCAGATCCATTGCTAGATGTTATAAAATGTTAAGAAGTTACATGTGTCTCTGTTTTCATGGATCTATTCTGGATGCAACTATCTTGAATAGAAAGAAACCTACTTTAGTCAAAATATTGCTGATGTGAAATCCTTTTATTTTAAACAGAAGCCAAAATTCCAAACATTTATGGTATTTTACAACTTGTACATCCACATTTTGATAATAAATGCATGCTTATTCTGTTCAATTGTGCTTTTGTTTTGAGAGGTTACCACCTGCAAGCAAATTTCATTTAAACTTTTTAAAACAAATAAACTAGGTTTTTGGGAGTGAAAAAACATTTTATTTTAAATAATCTATTTTTACTGCATCATTTCCATTCTCTCTTTTACAAAACAAAGTTCTTTGTAATTGAATCAACTGTAAATTTTGGTTTGTGTTATATGTAATTTTGGTCAACTTTTTCACAAATACAGATTTTTAACATTCCATTAAATTATATGGTGTTCCATATTATCAGCAACAAACAGCCTACAAATGTACAAAGGTAAAGATTTTATGTCTGCCATGAGAACGGTGTTGGTCTACTTGCTTAATTTAGTTGTAGACTTAAAAACTCATAGGATCAAGCCAAGGAGCAAGATTTTTTTGGTCATAAAAGGACAGCTTTCATTGCCCAGAATAAACCATTTCCCACCCATCCTTTCTTTATTTTTTTTTTCTCAATATTTGTTTCCCTTGGGAAGAACCGAAGTAGAGAAGATTTCACATTATTTCTGGAAATGCCTATTGTTCTGTTCCAATCAAAATGCATGGTGATCTTGATCTGAAAGAAAATCTTTTATTTATTTGAGTAATCCTACAGAAATTAAAGTTACTAAGTAAATATCTTAAATAAATATTTTCAGGATCCATGATGTATTAGATGATATAGACTAGAGACAGATTGTTTATAAAGAGAACCAGTAATTCACTGAGATTTTCCATGTAAAATTTTCCAACTGGAAAAACATTGGGGGAAATGGAAATTGCATACTTGATTCTTTGTCTGTGATTAGAGTTATTTTGAGCAAGAGCAGGTACTCTGGGTGATTTTGTACATCAGCCACATAGGATGGCACTGTGCTAGCACCTTAACTGAGGCTGGGAAGGCATTTTTGAAGTAAATATACCACCCTTACAGTCCTAAGGCATTTTGGTACATATTTTAGCACCCAAATCAGATGCTTTTTGGGTGATACAAAACCAGAAGATGTGTTCCAAGAGAGCACTTTTTGCCATCTGCCCAGCCTTGAGCCTCTAGACCGCAGGAACACATGAGAGAAAATCTGAGCTAGAACTTCCCCAAATGTGGCTCATGTGGATGTCAGGACAGCAGAGCCTCTCCTGTCCAGCTGCACTGCCAGCTAATGAACACACAGACCACAGGAAGCCTGGGTATATAGAATGAGAAGTGGGTAGAATGTAAGACCTACATAATGCAAGACCATCAGTGACTGCATTCAGAATTGGAGGAGTTTATTGCAGATAGAATTTAATTAGCAGCAGGATTCTACCAAATATTTACAGTCTGATCTGTCTGGTGCTGGGTGTCTTTGCCAGCACTTTACTAAGATGTTTTTGAGAGGAGCCTGGTTATTCAATAGATTGCATCTACTTAAATATATTTGCACAGAGTATTGTGCATGAATGCAAGCTCACTCAGACACTAATTTCACGCTTGTTGCCACATGATCATTTCTCAAACTGTGCTGCTTGCAAAAAAAAAAAAAAATCATGGCACCAATCAGCTTTATCCATAGTCCATGGCACTTACACTGACTGCAAGTTGTACCCCATGCTGCATATAATTATCTGTGTCAACTTATTACAAAGATCAATGAATATCCTCATCTGTATCATGGGGTCCCAACATTGAATCAAAGAATCATGGAATGGTTTGGGTTGGAAGGGACATTTGCAAGTCATCCAGTCCAACCTCCCTGCAGAGAGCAGGGACACCTTCAATTATATCAGGCTGCTCAGAGCCCTATCCAATATAGCTTCCAGGGGTGGATGCTTCCAGGGGTGGACCCCCATCTTTCTGGAGCACCAACATTCTTCTTTCATCTTTCCTTTCGATCCACATAGCTATAAGGATCTGCCTTGCCATGGGAAGTTCTGATAATGGTGCAGAAGAAAATGAAAAGACGGTATTATTAATAGAATATATTTTGTGGGGACAGAACACATACAACAAGCAAAGTCCCAAAACCTGGGAACACGCCTGAGAAATCCTTGGTTGAGACTTGTCTCTCTTACTTTAGACAAAAGAAAAACTAATTAGCTAGATCCAGGCTCAAAAATAGAGATGAAAAAGGGAAAATTTTCTTTTAGGATGTCGTGCACTTTCCCTGTCTTGATTGTCTGTTTCAGCAGATGGTTCCCCCTGTAGGTCTGCCTCCATGGAGTAAACATCAGTGCACACAGCTCAGATGTGGACATGCACATTGTGCACTGACATTTAGTCAGATGAATCTGGTTTGTTATGACACAGACAATTTATTGAGTTGCTGTCTAATCCTTATAAAAAAAAATGGGATCATTTCTGATCTATTCAATGGGAGTAAGAGACGTTAAACAGTTTTTATCCTTAAGTGCAGAAGTGGTATAAGAGTGACAAGAAAATACACAAACATACTCTTGTCTTGTGCTCCAGCAGAAATGAAAATAGGGAAGTCCTAAATAAGATGTAGGTTTTTACAATATACTCAGCTAGATGGAGGACAAAAAGAGAGCAGGGCAGTCATGAAACCAGAATAAACTCCTTGGGACTCATTTATTCTATACAGCTTTATTGTCTTATTAAAGCGGACAGATCTTGGCTCCCAAAATCTCACCTGGTTTCTCCAGGTCATTTAAAAGATAAAAATATTTTTCTCATTTCTGTTCCCAGGAAGAAAGAAAGAAGTCTAACACAGCTGGAAAAGCAGTTTGCTGCTACAGTTTATTGCAGCACCTCTTGCTCTGTGGTGTTGCAGTTCTGATCACACATGCACATTCCCACAGCATTACTCCACGTTAAATTCTGCCAGATTTACCTTCTGTTCAGTTTGCTCCTTCTACATTGTGTATTAAATATTGGCACAATACTGTAAATGTTTAATTACCAACTGACATAAAGTACAAATGGCTCCTTTCATCTGTAGCCTTGACAAAAGTGATTAATGTAATATTTCCAGAAGATTTTCCTGTAGATCTGGGGGAATTGGAGGATTGGTTGTAGGTCTTGGCACATTATTTAAAACTGCAGTTAAGTACATTATAGAGGAAATAATAGGCACTGATCCACCCGTTGTGGTCATTTAGATATTTTCTGCTTGCAGAAACATGTGATCACAATTTCAACCTTATTTCTGACTGTTTAAACTAAACCTAAATATTGCTGTAATGTGGTGTACTGAGAAGCAGAAGTAGGTTGAATCAGACCCAAAGCATTTTACTGTTTTCCACGTGGATAGGTATGCAATACTTCTGCTATGAAGAACGTGGCTGCCAGCCTAGGAGAGGCTTAGAGGTTTTGGACAGGTACATTTACAGTCTTGGTGGAAGCTGGAAAGCAAGGAGATATTCAAAGTGTACTAATAGAAAAAGCTACATGTTTAATAGGCTGCCTCTGGTAGCCTCACTGCTCTAGCACCTGCCCCAAGAGGAGACCGGGAACAAACCACTGCCCTCCAAGTAATCTCCATTATTTCTGTATTTGACCCAGATTTAGTCCATGAAATAGTGAGTTGATCTATGCAGACTCTGATTAAGAAGCAAAGGAAGAAAAGACCTCTCTGTCAGAAGTGCTGGGCTGTTCAGACTCTGCCTTCTAGCACAGCAAAAAAGACAATTTATAGCCCCTGCAGCAGCTGAAGTCATCAGTCCTGCTGGGGAAAGCAGGAATTACTTTTTCTTACACATCCATTGCAGTTCAGTCCCTTAGCACATGCTACCAACACACCCTGTGCTAAATTTTGAATGAGAGATAATGTAAAACTTTTAGAGATCCCTCTGCTGCCACACAAAAACTTCCATGATTGGCGTGATTTTTAAAGAGGAGCTTTGTTTTTCTTCTTCTGGAGAGCATACTAGTAGCTAAAGGATTAATTTCTTATGCACATTGTGCCTCATCATCTCAACTTTCATCAGAGTAGTTATTTTGTTTATCTGTATTTTAGTGATTGAATCAACTATGCTCTGGACAGCAGGGAAAAATGTTTTGGTATTTTTAGCCTTCATTTAGCAATGCAAATGAGCTTCCCATAATCATGTTTGTGAGAAAACACACGCTACAATCAGGACCTCAGTAATGACTGATATTAGCTATGCTCTATACATCAATGAAATTGGCTCAGAGTCACAAACTCCCTTTTTTGTCCTTTTTAATTGGAAAGGACCCATGTAGGTAGTCAATTATACCATTTTTTTACAAAATTGCCCAACTGTCCTCATGAGCCCTTCCAAAGAATCAAAATTAAAATATAGGTCAGAGAGTTTTGCTCTTTGATGTTTGTGGATTTCCTTAAGTCCATTTTAAACAATAAAGCAGGCATATAAAAACTACTGTAACTTTCTATATCCATAACAAGAAACACAACTGAGAACAATCATAAAATGCAAGTCCTTCTAAAATGTATGCCAAAGAATACAGAATTATGTAAAACCAGCGTCCTTTAAATGGAATTAGATTTAGCCACAGACACTTTCATGGGCAAAACTATGTTGGAACTAGTGCTCTTGAGAATTTTTTGTTTCTTAATATCCATTGTTTTGATGTGTGCTGTAATATAGCCCTGGAATTTTCCCACAGTGACAATATTGTACTTGAAAAATCCCTCTTGGAAGAATACTATATAATTTAATTAGGACTTTTCTACACAGTTTTGAAATTACTATTATATTCTCCAGGCTCTGTGCAAAGGTATTGAGGCAATTTTTTTTTGTTTAATTAGTAATGAGAGAATGTTCTGTCTGCTCTAAGTCTGTATTTATCTCATGATAAATATAGCATTCATCATGAATCCTATCATGATGAATGCTATATCCACACATTAAGGTAAGTCAGACACTACTTCAATGAATTTACAAAGTGAACTAGCTTTATAAGATAAATGTTGAAGCCAGGAATAAACTGGAAAAAGTGTTCAGAGCAGCAGGCGACAGTGAAACCAGCTTAAGAAACATAATTGTCACCCATATAATGCACTTTTGTGGATTATTTTTCCACATTCAATTATGTTCAACATCTCCTTTAAGGACATAAATTTGTGGTTTATATCTGGACGCTCAGGCATTATAATCTTGGAGAGTAGAGAAAGGGCTGGCAGAGCCTGCTGCAGTGACCCCAACACCTGTCACCTGTGCTCATCCTCAGGCCAGCAGAGCACACAAGGCTACTTCTGCTGAGCAGATCCCTGCATCTGCAGAATCCAGCTGTAGGCAGATGTGGAGAGCTGAAATGAAGTAAAGTGTGTGAATATGATGAGAGCTGTCGACAGAGCTGGCTTGCTGCTTCTGCACCCCCTTGTCAAGAGCCTGCGTGGTTCTCCATAAATCCTGCCTTCCCCAGGGCCTGGCAGGGCACTCACTGCTCCAGGTGTGGGGTGCAAACATCTGCATGGGAGCACTGCAGCACAGAAATCCACCCTGCTCAGCAACATTCTGCCTGACACAGAACAAATACTGCCCTTCCAAAGTCCAGCCAAATTCCATCCCCACCTCGATGATGACCTTTCATTCAAAACACCTTCCTGGTGGTCTCACACCTACTCTGTTACTTTTGAGCCACAAACTCCAGGAATTAAAGGTTTTGGAAATGCTTAGAGTCTGCTGATGCCCCATCAAGCCCACCAGAATGTTTCAAAATATTTCCTGTAGCCGGTATCCCTTTTATTTCAGTATTGAGCTTAATGTTGCATTTTTCAGAGGTACACATTAATACTGAACAGCAAATAAAATAAAGTAAGGCTGCTTGTCTTGTGTTTTAACATAAATTTTTAAGAGATTTCTGGAATGTTTCCCCCATCATATATGTACAGCTATTTGAGTGAGTGTCACAGGTTCTTTTTTTTTTTTCAAATGGGAGGCATAACCACACAATGTGGGCAGACAAATCAGAGAAAATGTATGTAACTGACAGTGTGCTCTCAGAGCATGGCACTAACTTTCATTACCTTCTTCTCATTATTTTCTTCAAGATAAAGTATCTGCTAAGCTTCTAGCAGCAACATTGAATCCTACAGGTCAAATTGTGGGAGCTACATTTTAAAAATAATACTATTTCATATTAACAGTTTTTTATTTTTTATAACGTTGTCTTTTTGTTTTGAAGACTAATAGGTCCAGATAATAAGTGTTTTCTGGATCCTTCATTACTTCATATTACCCTCACTGTAATTTATCTCCTCTTTAAAAATAAATATTCCCCAGGCAACACATACAATGTATACACACACCCTGGCAACCACACCAGAGAAACTTATTTCTCTGATTTGCTCTCACAGTATTTTCACTTTTCCCACACAAATGAAGATTTCTGTGTCTCTAAGACATTGTGCTGTTCATTTCTGGGAAAACCTTCTTTCTGAATTATGCTGGCAGTTTACAATTGCCCCTAAACTGTAAGTTATTGATACGAAGTTGCATTGTAATATTTAAGTTGCATGAAGTTGCAAATACTTCACACTATCGTGTTCCATAATACTGTAGGGTCTTGGGGAAAAGGGAGTTAAAGATTTTTTTTTGTTGTTTTTTGTAATTGTGGGTATGCTCAACAGTTAAATGCACAGCAAACCTGTGAGTATTTTATTGCATAGCTTTAGCATGTTTGTACTACAGCAATGTGTTTAACTCCCTGAGGCTGCTCCTTTCCACCTTGAGTGTGTCAATACTGATTTTCACCTTCCATTCCATAGTGCTGCCACTCTTGCTGATAGGACCAAGATTATTGCTTTACTGAGACAGTATCTATAGCGGGGACACAGCTCTGCTCTTCTTGAAGTGCATACATATGTATGAACCAATTATTTGACTATATTTTTTCTCCTTGAAGAAGGAATATTTATTTGTACTAGCTAAGAAGACCAAATTAAATCCTTTCCATTTAGTACACTTCAAAAATAATTTTCTCACTTCCTATCAACTGTTTAAATCGCTTCATAAATTAATGTTATGAGATTTAAAAGGTGCTGAAAACATGCTTGTGTTTTTCTTGAAGACATTTATTCCAAAACTCTTTCCATTAAAATAAAGCAGCAATCCTTCTGATCTTTTACACTGTGATATGCTCATTATGTAGCATATACATATTAATCTGTAATTAAAAGGGGTGGCTGTGAGACAGAGTTCATTTGCCCCATGTTCATCAACAGCTTTGGAATATATATCCCTTTACAAATGACAAGTCACACCTGCAGGCAAATATACATAGGATAACAGTCATAACACAGAGAACAGATTTTTCCTGTCCGTGGATGGCAGAAGCCTCAATCTTCCAAGCTAAATAATGTGCTGAAGTATTATGAAACATAATGCAGACACATCCACAAGTGGGTTCAAAAATAAAGCCTTGATTTCTCTCCAGGGATTTGAGAGCTGCAGATTTCCTGCCAGAAAAGTTAGAAATGTATTTAGAGTGGGCTGGAGAGAAGGGAATCCTTCCCTTGCCCTGAAAAAACACCCAGGCCTAGTACTTGGAATGTGATAATATTTTGTTGTTAGATTGTGTCTTCCAAAATAAGGGTGTTTTGCCTAACAAAAGCCAGCAAGACTAGACATAAAACAAGCATTTAAACAGGTTTGTGTTGCTCCAGCCATAGCTTATTGTTACTTGGAGGTACTGTATTAATAGCAAGAGGTTTTTGCAACACTCTTGCACATGGTGAGCTTTCTCTCATGCAATCAGATAAATGTCTGTCTACATCAGAATTTAATGAAGTTTTTTAAACTTCCCTTCTGCACCTCTCCATTTTTACCCACTTTCAATGCCCAAGTGCTAAAGACCCTCTTCCTCTCAAGAATTTCCACTTTGAACTAAGCATATCTTACGATGACGACCCACCATGTCTCATCTTCAAGTAAAACAACTTTTTATTATACTTAATGGCAATAATTCTTTGTACTTCAAAGAAAGGACTTCGTTAACCAATCTGGGTGCCATTTCCTCTGTGGGGATGTGAGATCATCTTTCGCAGCCCTTCCTAGAAGCAGGCTTAGCTGGGTCCTCTGGATGCAGAATATTGAGGTGGCTCTAATGAGGGATTTCAGTGGCTAAAATATTCAAGTGCCATGAATTTAGGTGCCTGAGGCACAGAACCCAGAGAGATCCATGTTCTTAGAGCCTGCCCTTTTCTGTTACTTCACAGGGAGACCTCACAGCCCTGCAGGGCTCCAAGGGCTGTGTCAGACACACAGAGCTCACCACTAACACATCCTAGGCACTGGGATATGTCTAGAACCCTGCCTTCCCTGAGGGAATGAGGTCTCCATCTAGCTCAGCTCTACAGCTGTCCTGGTGATAGTGCACTCCCACACCAGCAATTACCATGACAGCTAACACTGAGACAACTAATCCAGAAAATGAAATACTTTAGTTTGAAACTTTCCAAAGCCTGGGGAGTTTAAAATATGTCCTTCCAGGAGAGGGGGATACACAGTAGAAAGAAATGTTTGTTTTTGTTTTTTTTCCTCCCAGTATCTGAGATTATTTTACAAATCTTCAATTCAGGGGGAAATGCTTTGAAAGAAAATACAATGTCCTTACATAGAGGAGCATACAGAAGAGCACAATGAGTTCTCTACATTTAACATAAAATTAAGGCAAAATCTCTAAATACATTCTGTTCAAGTATCACATCTATATGCTTGCTCTCAAGATCAACTACAGGACAAAAAGTTACTGCTCTCTAATCAGTATTCATATGAAAGTGTTCAAACTGTAACTCAGAATCCTGAGAGACTAGAACGCTTCTCAGTTCCATCTTTTCAAAATGAGAATGAATTCCATTTCAGTGGTAGCTTTGATGTATTTCAGGCTTTTTTTTCCATATCAGTTAGATGAGAATTATTTGCTTCAACAAATCTTAATGTCTGTATGTTTTTGGTTTTGTCATTTATTAGATGACAAACATTTTCTTAGATGGCAAACATTTTTTTTTTAGGTACATCCAAGCATTTTATGAAAGCACATTTAAAATATATCCTGAAATGAGGCTGGGTTTTGAATTTATATTATTTAATTCACAAATAAATTGGATGATCCCTTTTGTTGGATGAAGAATATGGCATAGTGGGTGGAGTGAGCTTGAAAATAGTTTTTTAACAAAAAATGCAACTGGCAAGAGCCTTCATTAGCACTCATGCAGAATTTTGCTCTGCCAAAACAACAGAAGTGTGTATCAGAGGGAAGAATGGGTGCATAAGGCTAAGAAAAGTAATTTCATTTGCTGCAAAAATGAATTGGCAAGTGAACATCATTCAGCCAGCCTGTGAAATAGTCCATCCACAAAATTTAGAGGAAAGAGAGGAATGTGCAGTGACCCAAAATAAGGAGCACTATGTCCTTTTTCTTTTATCAAGAAATCATGTTTCTGAAAAGGTCTCTCCACTGTAAAGGAAGCAAGGGAAGTCACCAGTGCTATTATAGATCCATTTCCATTGGAAGATCAAAGCAGCAACATAAAAGCAAGTGTCAGCTGGAGCATTTTCTTCTACTTTCAAGGTAAAAGGTGAAAGCTGCTGAATGGAAATCTATCAGAATGTTTTCTTCTGACATGTTGATGGTACTTATGCTGACTTATATTAACCTCATTAAATAGCCATCAGTATCTGCTAGGAAAGTGAAGAGTCCCTTCCCACAGTCCATCTGAAGGAAGGATGGCCAGTAATGAAAAATTCACATATTTTACTTTCTGTTAAGCATGAAAAGATGTATAGATAAACTAAACATTAACAAATACATAGGAAAACATCACTTATACTGGAAATAGTTTTGGTCCCTTGCCTACCACTTCATATTTTAACCCCTCAGTGGTTGATGTTGTAGCCAAGTCTGGTATATGATTCAAGTTGATTTATTTTCAAGAGATATAGCTCTCTCCATTCACCCCTCACTGAGAAGGAAGACAGAGAACTATATTTTACTATACTTCTATTTAAGGAATCTGGCTTCACTCTAACACCTTTCTCACCTTCTGTCCCCAGCACTGCGAACTGATGCAAAGAAATGCTCACAGCACAGTTTGGGCTTGTTTGGAAAGGCACAGTCCAACACACATGACACCTGAGCAGAACACCAACTTTACACTGTTTAAAGATTCACACAAAATCCAAGTGCTCCACAGACTCATCCATAAGCAGCTCTTAGGATCACAGTTTATCCTGTTTCTGTGACATTTTTGCACCCAGTTGAAAACAAGCTACCTGGGCAGAAAGACACAGGTCACAGATCCTCCTTGTTCCTCTGCCACTGCCATTTTGCATCAAATTCAGTAAAACCATAGGAAAACGAAACCCCAGATTCTATCAAAACATTCTTTAGTACGTGGGTTACTCAGTGCTGCTGTGGTGTGTTTGTGAAGTGAGAGAGCTGGAGCAGTACCTGGAGGAGGAGCAAAAGTGGTGGTGGTGAAACAGAATAGAAAATACCTGGGCTGAAAAGCTGAGTCTGGGAAAAGAGGAAGAGAAAAACCAGGAATGAGGCTATGGTCTTAGATTACACAAAAAGATTGGGCTGGAGATTAAAGCTGAGACACACCAAGAGATGTGGAGCCTGGGACTGCTGGCAGAGCTTGGCCAGGAAGAGGCAGCGCAGGTGAAGGAGTGCAGGGATGAGAAAGTAAGGGAAGAAAGAGGCAAAGCACAACAAGAAGCAGCCTGGAGGGCTTGGGGTGAAAGTGGATGTGTCAGGCAAGAAGAAATTCTTGTGCAATGGATGGAAGAATTGCTGTCCAGTGGATCACAATCCCCTGCAGAGATTTAATTTTCTGCTGTCCACCGCATTATGAAATGATGGGAATCTTCCAGCAAAGCACATCTTACCCTTCTGTGGAGAAATAGAGTGAAATAGGGAGAATACAACCACTCACAACAGAGGTCTGTGTAACAGAGCCAGCTCTTTCAGACCTGCTGAGGAAACACGAGTACAAATGAAGTACTGCATGATCACCAGCTCCCATGAAAATATTTTCCAAAAGCATTATTTTAAGACCAATAGGCCTTGGAACAATCAAAGCATCCTCACAGCAGGGGCTTTTGGTGGCTCCAAAACTGGAGGGCAGGAAAGCTGACACATAAGAACTGCCAGAACTCAGGGAGATGGGGAACAGGCTGATAGGAAAGGCTCCTGTGCACTTCATGGAAACCAAGACATTCCTTGGAAAGTGCAGGTTTCTGCAAAGCTTCATTATCTGAAAATATGTTGTCTTGAAAAATTTCTACCACCTGAAAGCAAGATAGGAATCCTGGTTTTCTGGCTTCTTGATAGATGTAGTTATTTACACACAAAAATATTATTACCGTATGGTTATGGAAAAACACTGAAAAGATAGAAAACAGCAGGGAAAGGAGGAACAGCACAAGAGCCCACAAAACCAGGTTGAATGTCCTGAGGCAATTTAGCAGACTCAGTGGTAAACTTGTGATTTTCTTTCCTTTAAAGACCAGCAATATTTTCCAGACAGGTTTTGTGCCTTCTACAGGGGATTGTTTAATAGCCATAAATTATGGCCAGCGTTTCTATTATCCAAGTAATGAAAAAAGTAACATCCCAGATTTATAGCAACAGAGATTTTTGGAACCTCAGTAGGATTTAGACAGATGCAGGATGTGATAAAATTCTTTTTCCAATGTCAGCATCCTCTCTTCTCATTTGCATATCAGTGGTGGGGCTTCAGCGAGGGTCCTGTCAAATGCATATACAGAGAAAACTTCCCTCTGTCCATGCTTAATGGCCTTTCCTAGAGACTGGATTAGACAGTCCTTAGGCAGAGGAAAGCACCAAGCAAACTCCTCACTTTATGTGAGGTCCCTGATCATGGAGTTGTTGAAAGGGAAGCACTATCGTCACTTTGGAAGAAAGGTTTTAAAAGGAAATATCTCACCTGCACGGTAGAAACAATTGCTCTTGCCTATTTGCATCCCAGTGCTACAGACCTAAAATGAGAAATACATATTCACATGATCCTGAAGCAATCAGAGCCTGTTGAAGGTACTCACTGCTCAGGTGAAGCTCTCTGAAGTACTCACATACTTCAGAAATGTCACTAGTAAGCATTAGTTTTGAATACAAAAAGCAGAAAAGAAATGAGGCTTGCTCATCTTTGATTCCATTATCTGTCAAGACTGGATGTTCCTAGTTTTCCCTTTATTTGTTCAGGACCATGTATTATTTCAATAGTTATCATCTGGTCCCAAAAACCCAACAGAAACCCTTTGTAAAAACCAGCAATTCCCAGAGTGTAAATAGCATGGGACTTTGGTGCTCTGCAACAGAACAACACTCTGCTTCATTAACGGGTACTGATGGGAAAGAGAAACTGCAAGCAAAAGCAGAGCCCTGAGTTCCTCCGAGGGCAGCAGATGTAACAACAAAACTCCACTTGCAGAATCCCACAGAACTATTGAACAATAAGGTGCAAGAGTTCTGTGTCTTGTGAAAATGTGCAGTTGATAGACTGCAATTTGGAGCAATTTTCTCCTGAGTAATCGGCAGCCACTTCACCACAGGGGTAGGCTGCTGCTGCTGTGCCTCTGCTCAGGGAGAAGTGGCTCCACAGGCAGTCCAGAGAAAGGATCAGGTACCCAGCTTTGATGTAACAGGAAATGAGCACTGTGCTGGCTGATGCCATCAGACCCTAAGTAAAGCAGGACTACAGGATTTTTCAGTCTCATACTCTTCTAATCAATATCTAGATTCAGCAGGAAGGGAAGTGAGAGAAATCCTAATTTTGTAATCTTCCTTCAAGGTGATTTCATAAGGTTTAATGTGTAAGTGTTGATAGTCTTTTCAGTATATCCATGCTAAAGTTAACTTCTTACCGTCCCATATTTTATGCAAGTATTCCTGTATTCCTCTAATTTTGATTCCATTTCTGAAAAAATATTCCACCTTTTAATCTTGCTTTATTATACAGTTTTATCAAAGGCGAGACATTCACATGGAAAGTAGCCCACCAGAAGGAAACACTCATGGGCACTGCCAGTGTCCCAGTGGACACTGAAATGGACAACTGCATGACCAGATAATTTTAATGTCTTGGTTGGGAATCAGGAACAAGCATGGGAGATCCTCGTTTCTGAACACAATACGGTCACTTGTAACAGGAGCCCCACCAGCAAGCACACAAATACATGTGTGGTGGTGAGCAGATCCTGCTCAGAAATGCCTTGAGGCAACCAATAAGGAAAAGATGAGGGTAGGAATAAAGCCAAACCTTTCACCTATAGCTTCAGAAATCATCTATTCTTTTTACACACAACAGCCCTGTGAAATGAGGTGTGGAGAGTACTCCCACGTTACCTTTGGGAGATGCCTGGTGTGTGCCTGGTGAGCAGAAAATGTGTGTGCCTAAGCTTGAGGGATGTGTCAAACTTACCAAGTGAATGGTACTTAACAAAAGTAAGATCTGTCTTCTCTTCAGGGTATGGCTTGAAATTAAAAAGTGAGCTGACACTTCATAAAAAAAAAAAAAAAACAAAAAAACCCAAGAAACAATGTAGGGACTGCAGTCCAGGAGGGCAAAGGAAGCAAAGCCCAGAGGAGATCCAGGGTTTCTGAGCTCCTCCTCTTCCAGGTGGGCTGGTGCTTGCACACGGTGCTGTTTAGGTGGGGGAAGAGTCATCCCCCAGCCCCTGCTTCCCTACACGGGGGGTATAGGAGGGAATGACTCTGCAAAGCCAGGCATCTTGGATCTGATCACTAATGTCTTACTTTGACATTTTACTGTCGCTGAAAGCCAATAATAATAACACTTTTTTACCTGTGTGCCCAACAATTAATTGTCCTAATTTCCTGAGTTTCCAAGTATTCACTCTTCTCCTGTGTTCAGTTACACTTGGAAATTCAGCTACAAAGGAATTTTTAAACTCCTTGGAAAAGGTTAATGATTGCAAAGTAGTTTTTTATTTTTAATATTTTCCTAGGGTCATCATTTAAAATAGCATAGGGTGTTTTGTCTGAATCACTCATGCCTGCTAATCTCAGCAAAGGGAACAGAAGGACTACTCAGATATGTAGGTTTTTGGAGCACATGGACACAACTCTCAAGTCCTTCCACGTACTCTAAAGTCTTTCAGATTTTCCTAGATCAGATAGTATTTCTAGTCTTTGACTTTCTTCTGAAGTGTATAAATGGAAGTTGAAAGCAATGA
Organism: Cinclus cinclus; assembly: GCF_963662255.1. Taxonomy (NCBI): domain Eukaryota; kingdom Metazoa; phylum Chordata; class Aves; order Passeriformes; family Cinclidae; genus Cinclus; species Cinclus cinclus. The sequence goes on along the minus strand of NC_085050.1, from coordinate 12,356,823 downwards.
CAAAAATTATCTTATTCTCCTGTATTCTTAATGTCAAGACACTGTGTTTACTATTTTTGATTCTTCCTTTTAAAATCCTACCCTTTTTGTGTTATCATTTTTGTTATATATCTTCCTTCCAAACAATACAGCTGTGTTGCTGTTGACTTTTTCTCCTAGCTTATTAGGGTCAACAGGAGCCTAATGCATTCTAATGGAACTGCTCTCTTTAGATGGAATTAAAATTCAGCTGTCATTGAAGATCTTTTGGTATTTACATCAAAAGAAGGTAACATAAAGTTGTAGAGAAAATTGTAAGCTTTTTGAAATCCATAAAAGTTTTCAGGATTTCACTCTCCCTAGTGTAGAAACTGTGTTCTGTCCTAGTAACCTCCTCCCTGAAGTTTGAGAGCCCTGGGATGGTTACAGTATTCCCTAGGAGAGAGTCATCTACAGTGCCAGCTAGAAATTGGGAACAGGTAAGGACAGAAGGCTCACCTGCAGAGCTGACACATAAGAAGCCAGAGCCCTTTTAGAACTCAGTTTTAGGAGTACAAAGCCCTTTGTTGCTTCAGGTGCAGCTACTGGTGGTCAAAGAGAACCAGGTCATCTACACAGGGGACTACAGCAGCATCTCCATTTCACGCTGTGAAAATCTGATTCAAACAACACTTGTGAAATTCATTGCATGTAATTTGAAATTGCCCATTTCCCATGAGATAAAGGCTTTTTAATTTTATCAACTATAACGTGTTTCCTATAGGAATCTTACCTAGATAATACATTTTGTTTATGTTCCAAAAGAGTTATGTGGTAGATGGCAAAAATTCAGATGGTTATATTGAGCATGAAACCCAAGCAGAACCAAGACTCAGTGTCATCACTGGGCTAGTTTATTCTGGGAACTATCAGAGAATGTGATTATATTTTTTATTGCATCTTCTCTAAAGCTTTATTGGAATAGCAGATGTCTAGTTACCAAAATTGTTCCTGAAATTTAAATAAATGTGCCATATTCTAATAATATTAATCTTTAGGCTTCACTGGAATTAATTCTGTATAAATATTTTTTTCCTAGCAATAAAATTCACAATTTTTTTTCACTATAAATAGAGATGAAAAGGTGGGACTGAAAACCAGGTACAGAATGTGCAGCAGCCTATGGCAAATATAATGATTCTGAATTAAAAATCTCTGCATTTTATGGAAATTCCAAGTATATTATTGCTCAGAAAATTCATAGGAGAATACTGGCAGATACAGAAATCAAAATTTCTCAGAGAAAAAAGTACATTTATACTTTTAAAAAACCAATTTTCATAATTCCTTATTCTTTTTGGTAAAATAAAATAAACTTGGGTTTGTGTTTTGGGAATGAAATGTAGGCAGCATTAAACTTCTGGGTTTTCTTGCAGAGTTTTTCAAAATTAAAAACAAAAAGTTATTGAGGTAGAAGAATGTCCCATAGGATGTAAACTACAGTTATAATTTTTTTCTAATTTCACTGCATAATCTCAATAGTTACAAAACTCCAACTCTTTTAAAATCATTTTACATATTTAGCCTGCTGAGATTTAACTGCAAAATAGGCTCATTTGCTGTATTTCACTCCTTCAGGCTCCATCTCAGCCAGCTGATGACAGTGATAGCTGGTGCTATGATTCAATTTCAGGGGCTGTGTAACACAGAACCCTACAACAAACATGGGGAAAAGGTCTGGTATTAGACTGAGTCATCAGCTAAACAATTTATACAGAGTGTGCATGAGAGCAGCTAAACAGTCCTTCATGTATATAAGATGCACTTTTTTATTTTTTCAGCTGCAAAATACCCCTTCCATTAGAATGTAATAAAAGGAAGGTTAGAAATATCCAAAAATAATTGGTTTTGTATTGTGTTCTGTATCACGTAGTCTCCTCTGGAGATGCCACCCAAATCTGCTGCACTGCTGACGTTGCTTAGGTGAATGCAGCCTCAGCCCAAGCTGGGCTGAACAAGAACACAGTTCTTGTTATCAACATGTCTAGCAGTAAGAGGGGAAAATTTAGGATGTCAACATTTTTCTTCAGGAGTATATTCATCTGGAAGTTTGTCAGTGTTCCTTTTTGATCCTCCAATTGCTGTTAAATGACACTCAGTTTCAGCCATTTCCCCATATTTTATGGGGACTTTGGAACAAAAGAAAGAAAAAAATTAACTTTTAGTTACAGAGCAAATCAGAAAAAAATTAGTTGTTCATCCCAGGAGCTTAAGTCTATATAGGATAAGCAGAAAAATGAGAGGTGCAAGACATACATACAGTAGCCTATGTCAAAGCTAAATGAAATTACCACTTTGACAAGTTTTTAATTTGGGGACCTGGAAGAAGTAGGAAATGACAGAAATAAAATATATATGGACCTGGAGATTCAGTCCTCAGATCAGGATTTTAAAATAAGCTTAAACTAATTGAATTAGTCACTTAATTAAATTAATTGAAGAACTGAAATTAATTTCCTTCTGTAATAGATATTTTTTGTTCAGCTTCAGCTGAACAATTTATTTGGTCTCTTTGAGGTTTTTATGCAATTGATTGATTAGCGAACAATTTTTCAGTTTGACAGTAAATATCTGTAGTACATTGCATGAATTAATAGCCAAAGAATTCAGTGCTAATTTACTATGAGACCAAGGAAGACAGAAAAACATTGGGCTCAGTTGTTGGCAGTTTCTATGGCTGAGCTGAACAAACACAGGGGCCAGCATCTCTCCAGGAGCAGTGGTAGCAGTTACAGCACTCCTCTGTGCCAGGCCCTTCAGTCTGACTGAAAACCTGTGCTTCGAATATTCCAGAACCCAAATATTCTGAACTGAATGAAAAACCTCCCAGTGTCATCAGGAAATGTGGAATCAGGGTCTTTGCTTCACTAATACAGGGTCTTTGCTTCACTAACACATTTCAGGCAATGTCTGTGGTCTATCACATTTTGAAGAGAGCAATTCTTGGTAAACACTGATTTTGTTTCATTAGGATCATTTTTGTTCAGGATTCACTCTGCCTTGATTTTAGAACAACAAGCTGCCATAAATGAAATTTGGGTTAAATTAGTTCTGTGCTACTTTCGCACTTATTTGAAAATACATGGGCTGCATCATCTAAACCCACAGTGCCATTTAACAGCAATAACTGTTCTGCTGAGAGTTACGATCTCTCTGTCCATGACTGCTATTATTCCTAGCAAGTTCTGAGTATTTCATGTGATGGTTTCAGCAAAACTCATCCAGGAATTCATCATTGTTGCTCATATTCTGCATTGTTTTTTCTTCTTTGACACTGCATCCAGTTTTTAAAGGGAATTCAGGAATATGTCTATGCTACTAGAATTTTTATCACTGAATATAAATACAGTAATAGATTATTCAGTTGAAGCAGGAAGAAAGAAAAAAGTATAAAATAAGTAAATTTACAGTGATCTTGTACAATATTTTGAGGGGAAGTTCATGACACTTTAAAAATGACATCTTACTCAGTATCCCAGAAAAATAAATTGATTACCCTGCAAAGAAAATAAACCACAATAAGAGCTTTGAAAATATACCTTTCTCTGTTTGCAAAATCAAAATCGTGTGATCATGGAATAGCTCAGGTTGGAAGGGATGTTTTAAGTTCATCTGTCCAAGACCCATGCAATGAATAAGGACATCAACTAGATCAAGAGGTTGCTAAAAGCCCCATCCAAAATAAGAGTTAAAATAAGAACAAGAGGACAACTACTCTATGATATTTCTTGGTCACATATAAACCTCAATTTTACATGGGTTGTTGTCACAGAAAACAAATGCTTAAAGGATTATTTATCAATGGAGAAAACCTGTAACAAACTTAGGATATATAAGCAGAGCAAAATACAGCAGCTTACCTGAACAGATCAACTTCAAGAAAAGAAAATAGCAGTCTGATATTACCAATCCTTTGTATTCCCACAGAAAATGAATCACTGCTCCTTCACCCAATGACCTCTCATTTTGGAAACTGAACTTTCTAACTGATTGCAAATATTAAGCAGAACATATATGCCAAGTGCCAAAATATTGCAATAATACTTCATCTTAGAGATGTAGGTGTGTGAGTGAATTGTGACAAGTGAGAATACTCAAAAAAAACCTGCAAAGATATTTAAAAAGAAGGAAAAATATGGTCAAGAGGTAAAAGTACTGAGCTGTTATTCTGTTCTCAGCTCTGCCACAGACTCCTGGTTTGACCTTTAGCAAACAGGTTTGTCTTCAGCTTTCTCAGGGTCTAAACCAGACCTCAAATATCTCAGCTCTCCCTGCATACAAGAAGAATGAACCTTCTCCAGAAGGCAGCTGTGATAATGCATTGTGAGAGGTTTAGACACTGTGGTGCTAAGCACCATGAAAAGCAAACTACAGCGAGATAAAACTTGTACTGTCAGTCACCAAACCATGAGGAGGTTTTCCAAAGTGACATTTTCATATTATTTACCCTAAAACAAGGAAATTTTAACTTTCCTCTTCAACTGTACAACTTGTAAGCATAGTAAACACGGGCAGCTTAGAAAGCAGACAGGCATGAGTAAACATGTAAACCCTGGGAGATGTCACTCGGTGCTCAGATTCAGACCTCTGCTTTGGCACCCATGTGTGGCTCCAAGGGGACAGCTCTGGCCAGAGCTGGAGAAAAAGATGGACATACTGCAGAAAAGACTCACTTTGAAGCAACTTAGCACACTTCTTTCTGTCCTATATAAAGCCCTGTTTAGACAAAACCAAAGTTTTGTTCTATTTAGGAAATACACCTGTGGATCCCATTGCCAAAGGGTGCTGTAAGTGCCAGCATTACATGGGTACAGGGGTGGAGAAAGAGGTGGAAAAGGAGATGTAAGAGAAATCCACTGAAAACACAGACAACATATCACATTGTCAGACATTTAACTAGCTGCAAACTGGGAAAGGATGAGACCTGCTCACCCAGGTCTTGGTTTTACCTCAGCACCAACATATGGTATCACTGGGGACATGACACTGACTTCAAAAGACTTTCCAATGGACCACTTGCAGCCTTTCTTAAGGCACTTCAGAATAAACTTCCAAGGACACACACAACTTTCTTCTTGCCAAGACCTAAACCCCTTGGCTCCAAGGAGATCATTCATGGTGATGTGCTTAGGCTGCACCACCAAGGCCAAGAGACCTTCATTCCCACTCACTAATGTTCTGCTCTTTTTTCTCTAATACAGAAGCCCCCACTTATGAAGCCATCCTCTCCTTTGAAATAAGCACACAATTTTTAAAGTAATGAATAGGAAACAGCCTGTATTTTAGAACAGGTATAATTACCCACTGACAAAAATATCCATGTCACAGACAAAAATGCTGCCAGGTCACATCAGAACAAATGCACATACCACACAACCCCTCTTGAGTTGTATTTCTCCAGGTATCAGATTTACCTCAGGAGAGAGGATAACAAACATACAACCTAAATCCACTGGTGGTACTAACTAAACAGACACTGCCATCAGCTCCCAAATGGAGGAATAGTAGAGAACTACAAAGAAGAAGATGTGTAGTTGTCAGAAACACCAGTTCTTGCAGTTAGTGGTGCTCACTCACGTATCGGTGTAGTTCAACATATCCTTTAGAAAACAAAGGCACCTTTTTATTCCACTGCAGTTCATCAATGATAATCTCAGCCCTGACCTGATGGTGTGTTTGGAAAAGGTAACCATCTTTTGCTATGACTCCAGTCATAATGTTTCAAAGTGCTATTAAAATTAATTAATTATTAAAATAACCTAATTTGTCCCCTGATTTGCAAACATTGCCAAGTACAGCATCTCTCCTGTCACCCTGAAAATGCATATTCTGAGTTTACAAAACACTTCATAAGTGTTATAAAAAGGCCTACAGACCTTTCTTTCACATGGTATTTATTCTGCATCTTCTCAAGGCAAAACTGAGCACACATTTTCTACCAGCTGCGGTACACTCTGTTAATTTTGATAGAGCAAACAGATCCAGACAGACAAAGCTGTAAACATGTGCAAGTACTAACCAAGTTTCAGAGGAATGAATGCAGACACCTTGATACGAGCACCATAGCAACAGCCTCTAGTAAATCTTTTTAACCCTCTCCTAAAGATATAAAGGAGGAGAAGAAAACTCTTAAAGAGATTGAAAAGTGAAAGCCAAAGTGAAATTAAATTTAACAATGTCATTTACCTCTTTCCCTTTACCTGTACAGAGAAGCTGTATTGAATGAAAAATACATTTATTTGTCACTCGTTTAAAGGGCATTAAAGCATTTAGCTGTCTCTTCTGCAAAAAGAGAAGAACTAGGATTGTCACTGCTTTTGAGGCTGTTTTTGCTTCCCAAAGGACAAAATAGGAGCAGATAAAAAACTAACAGAGATGCTCAGTTCTTGTCCAGACCTGATAAATCTCAGACTAGGGGAGCAGTGCAGAGAGAGGTGTGTTTGCTGCCTCTCTGGCTGTGCAGCTACTAAAGATACCTGGCCTTTTTATTTTTATTTTTTCCTTCCTTCCCTTCCTTCCCTTCCTTCCCTTCCTTCCTTCCTTCCTTCCTTCCTTCCTTCCCTTCCTTCCTTCCTTCCCTTCCTTCCTTCCTTCCCTTCCTTCCTTCCTTCCTTCCTTCCTTCCTTCCTTCCTTCCTTCCTTCCTTCCTTCCTTCCTTCCTTCCTTCCTTCCTTCCTTCCTTCCCTTCCTTCCCTTCCTTCCCTTCCTTCCTTCCCTTCCTTCCCTTCCTTCCTTCCCTTCCTTCCTTCCTTCCTTCCCTTCCTTCCTTCCTTTCCTTCCTTCCTTCCTTCCTTCCTTCCTTCCTTCCTTCCTTCCTTCCTTCCTTCCTTCCTTCCTTCCTTCCTTCCCTTCCTTCCTTCCTTCCTTCCTTCCTTCCTTCCTTCCTTCCTTCCTTCCTTCCTTCCTTCCTTCCTTCCTTCCTTCCTTCCTTCCCTTCCTTCCCTTCCTTCCCTTCCTTCCTTCCCTTCCTTCCTTCCTTCCTTCCCTTCCTTCCTTCCCTTCCTTCCTTCCTTCCTTCCCTTCCTTCCTTCCTTCCCTTCCTTCCTTCCTTCCTTCCTTCCTTCCTTCCTTCCTTCCTTCCCTTCCTTCCTTCCTTCCTTCCTTCCTTCCTTCCTTCCTTCCTTCCTTCCTTCCTTCCTTCCTTCCTTCCTTCCCTTCCTTCCTTCCTTCCTTCCTTCCTTCCTTCCTTCCTTCCTTCCTTCCTTCCTTCCTTCCTTCCTTCCTTCCTTCCTCTTTCTTTCTAGTCTTCTTTATTTCTCTTTCCTTCTTTTTCTCTTTTTTCTCACCCTCTTTCCTAAAAGAAATCAAAAGGAGATGGATGCTGCAAGCAGGGAACAGTGCAGGGAAAGGACAGGACATGGAAGAGGGATGGTGCAGGTAAGCAGAGTTCCAGGGCTGGAGCCATGGTGCAGATGATGGCACCCACAGCCTCAAACACACCCTGCCTGTTTCAGTCACCACTGAGGAGCAAAGTGATGGTGTGGAGATGTAGCACAGTAGAGATCACCAAATCCATCCCAGAGATGGCCTTGCTCTCGTCAGTCCACCTGTCTTCTTCATACCACCTGAAAGATTATGGACCAAGGGAACAAACTGTGACAGGGAACAATATGTTTTCTCAATTTTTCTGTCAGTGAAGCCTGAATCAAAGCTTGATTTTTTTTTTCATGTTGTCTTCCAGGTAACTTTTGATCTTTCTTGGAGAAGTAGCCTTTTGTTTTTTTCTGACAAGTTCAGAAGTTTATGCTGCTTGCAGAAACATTTATAGGAAAAGGACTTAAAATTTGGAGAGCTTAGGTTTTAAGCCTCTCTAAGTCTTCTCTCCCCAGAAACCTCTTTTGTCTCAGTTTGGTGATATGTGCAGCCCAGCAGTGAAATGCAATGCAAATGCTAAAGGATGTGCTTTTCCTTGTTGCCCTGCACAAAGCACAAGACAATACAGCCCTGAGCAACAGACCCAGGGCTGCAAGCAGACCTATTTTTAATAAAAACACTTGAGATTTGAGCAAATACTACTTTTGTGATCTTTCTGGAAACTAATCAAAATTTGATTCAAAAAAAGGTAACCAGAATAGCTATTTTCCTACTATCAACTACAACCAACAATTATGTTCAGACCAAGCATGAAGTGACTAATCCAAACCAATGTAAGCAGTAACTCTGAACCCAGCCCCTACTCCTGCCTCAGTGATTACTTCTGCCAGGCCAGGACACTCATTGGTATTCAGGAGCTGCTATGTGAAACAGCTTCAGGAGGGCTGTATCCATACACATATTTTTCAAGCTGTTATACTCTATGCATGCTGATTGAAACCCTTCCTGATGAGTCTATCCATGCTCCTGAATTTTAGAACTGACATTATATTCATTTAACTTCATGGCAATGTGAACACGTTTCTATTCACTGAAAAGAAACTGGGATCTCATCCCTATCTCTTTCTCCACACACATTTCACTGAAATAGTAGTGGTAGAATTGGCTGGATAGCCCTTAACTCCACACTAACTACTTTGCAATCATAATCTTTTTTTAAGTGATTACTTTCACAATAGAATTGAAAAAACACTTTTGAAATGAAAATTATTCTCAAGAAATAACTGAAAGTCTCAGTAATAAAGGTATTCTTTTTAATGACAACTCTGCATTATCTGAAGTGAAAGACTTTCAGTCCCTCGTTCAAATTGTTGCAAGCTCGAGAAATACACGCTGCTGCTTTTCCCCCTGGATTGTTCTCACAGTCCTTTGTGTTTAGGGCACTTGTGAAACAGCATCAGCTGTTCTTCACCCCTCGCTGGGAAGTGATGGCATCATCTACTCCTAACCACTGGTCATGGGATAAATGTCACGTGGTAGCATCTGCTGGAAAGACTACTCTCTCTTTCCTTAAATCTAGTTATTCTGTGCTTCATCTCCCCCTATGCGAAGTGATAGTAGTGGTATTTCCCTACCATTCTTAATAAAAAATGTTGCGGGAGGCATGGAAATATTGAGAAGTCCATATTGCTAAAACACAAACAGTTGTTTTATAAAAGAATAAGAATCACTGAAAGCGAGCAAAAGGAAGAGATAAAAAATATGTTTTGATGTAGTTGCCCACTAGTGTGGCCCATTAGTGTGCATCACTAGGCTGGTAGTTGTCATTCCACCTGCAATTCTTTATGCCCTGCAAGGCTGTTCAAGTGTTACCAGATATGCTGAACAAAAAGTAGTTAGAATTTTACATTTTAGCTGTGGTGGGAACAAAATGGAATGGAAATTCCCTAGTCTCTGGGAGGGTATGCAAGGATGAATGGAGCAGACATGGATTTCAGGTTTAAGGATTTGTGTTAAAATGCAGAAAGTATGCACAGATGCATTTATTTCTTGTATTTATGTGTTTATGCTATAGCAGAAAGATACTTTTTTTAAAAAACCCACAACGTAGAATAAATGTATGAATCAACAAAAGACCTTCAAGGGGTACCAATTAGGAGACATCTGGTAACATTGATGGATCTGTGCTCAAGGTCTGGCTCCAAGTGAAACTTTCACAGACATGTAATATAACACCAGTGTTTCACCAAGCACGTCCACATTCTTAGCTTGCTGGTTTTTTTAGTCCAAGGCATCAGGAAGAACTAAGGAAAAAAAAAAAAAACCAACAAAAAACAACAAAGCATAAAATTTCCTGTTTGGACTGATCGAAAGATATGATCAACACTTAATTTCTGTAATGCAATTGCATGGCACATGTGTAACTATTTGCATATCAGCCCACAGCAGCAGCAGTTCCTGCACACAATGGCAGCATCCTCAACCAGAGAGAGCAGATTTCTTGTGTCTACAGCAGTAGACACATTCCCAGGCAAACCTATCTCAAAGATAGACTTGTAGCTCTGTAGATATTGACTGTCATGAATCTAAAGATTTGTTGGTTTTCATTTTGATTAGCACAATCTCTAGCATTAAAACCAAGACTCTCTCACAGCATGGTGAGTTACAGCTGAGCATGGCAGCATCCTGAGCATACTGGTCTCACAACCCCCTTCAGTCTCCTGTAAAGTGTCTGTAGCTGACTCCCCCAAGGCTCAGCCCTAGTACTCACTCACAGAAGCTGGAGAAGGAGCAAGAGCTGTTGGGTATGAAAAGTGGCAACAATAAATTAAATGCTTTCATCAAACACATATTTCTCAGTGCAAAAATGCTAAAATACAACTGTTTGTCAGAAATCTTTCATTCACTCAAAAATCTTCTAATGATGGTTATAAATCATAGTCTAAAGTGTTGTTTGACACCAGCAGGTAAAGAGCACAGGGGTTACTCAGCTTCCCTTCAGACTGACTGCTCCAAGGGTCCAAAACAAGTCCAATGCAAAGCCCAGATGACTGTGACAGTGATGATGACACTGATGACACCCAGATGACACTGAAAGTGTCGCTTCACTTTCTCTGCCCACTGAAATTAGGGCACTTGAATTACTGGATATTCAGACTTCAGATAACTACATTAAGGATTTTGGAGAATTTAGACAGTGTAAAGGCTACTTCTCTGGCAATAACATAACTCAGCCTGGTGGGGGGGGGGACACCTCTGTTTGCAAGCTTAGAGTGAGTGCCATCCATACAGGCAGGAGAGGGCTATCAGGTTGCACCTCCACACGATTTCTAGAACTGTATTTTATATATTTGACTGTTTCTGAAGGATGAAATACTAAAACATCTTGCTTAAAAAACATTCACCTCATAGAGCCCTGATGACTCCCTAGGAAGGCATTAGAAAAAAAACCCCAACTCTTAACTGAGAAAGTACATGTACATCTATGATTCCTCTAGCAAGTGTGATCTGTGTCAGGCACTCAGCCACAACCTGGCCAGCCCAGCCCCTCAAGTGATCACACACAAAATGCTGCTCTGGGAACAGCATACAGCTGGAGAGCCTCCACTGAGCCACCCCCACCCAATTTCTAGAGGACAAACATGTATTAGGATCAAACCGACACCAAGCTATGTAGTCCCACTGAGACTGGACTACCTTGGGACCACTGGCACATAACTGCTGGTTAAAATTTAGGTAACTGTGGAAAGTAACAGTTCGAGGCTTCTGAAATATAGGTGCCTTTAGAGAAGAACTCATTGAAAATCGTATTTTGGATGTTGGATCCTTAAATACACATCCTATTATTAGTACAAATGCAAGGTCACATGATTTTGGATTTAGCCATGAAAACTGGTTTAAAATGAACAAATCTTTTATCCAAGCATTTTGTAAAAAGCTTTGCCCCGAGTAAAAAAATAAAAAAAAAAAAAAAAGAGAGTCCTATTTAAATAAAATCAAGGGAAAGAAAAAGGGAAAAAGACTTCCAGTTATTTCAAATAATTGAGTAAAAGAAGGAAAAGGAAAGTGAAAACAAACCAGCCTAAATGGTTTTCTTTTGTTGTTGTTTGTTTCATTTAATATGTGCTAAACAAGTTTTGTTTCAAAATGGAAGACATTCCTTCATTATAAACATTGACCAGTTCTAATACCATATTTGTTTGAAATTGTTCCCACAGAAATTGCAGTCAAGAGCTGGAAAGTTCTGGTTTTGTTTTAAAAACAACTTAATAGCAGTAAAGCTTCTCTGCTTCGCCCAAATATATTAGTTAGTTTAATAAAACATAGTTGTTCTCTCTTCTAACCATGATGTCTAGAACTTAGTATCTTTTTATCTTTTCTGCAAAGAGGTTCTGAGATGCACAATGAAAATGCAACTCTGCCTTGCAGGAGCCATATATGGCAAAAAGGTCCAAGAGAAGGAAAAACCATCCTAGGGTAGTGCCTGTACCTATCTCACAGCTATGAGGAAAGCCATGACATTTATCTTCAATTAGACACCACGATATTTAGATGGTCAAAATACAGCAAAACAAACTGCAGCACATACCCTGCACCCAGAGCGTGCTTTGACAGCCAGAACATGCTGACAAGATTTTGTGCCACACTGAATCACTGTCTGCAGGGCTTGTATTAACCAAACCCTGACATCCTTATTTATGTAAATAGTATCACATTTAAGGAACTATTCATATGCATAAAAATTGGAGGAGCCAGGAAGATGCCCAGTCGTTTCTGCAGGGTTTTTTCCCTCTCCAAAATTTTTAAAGTTTTTCATATCATAATTTTCTTATCACATGTCCTTGGCAAATATTACTTCCAAATGAAGTGCTCTCTTCATACACTCCAATTAGGAAGAAAACTTCTCAAACTCAGACACAAAGACAGCAATACAGTTCCTCTCAGAATAAATTTCATAACCTCATTGTATTCTTTACACAGTCTGGGCTTGGTATACAAAATTAACTTTACTATTAACAGCAACATACAAGACGCATTCAAAGATCTTTGTCAGCACAGGCATCATTAATGCTACAGTTTCCTGCTTTGCATCAAAAACCCACAGGAAATCTGCTGAACCCACAACTTTTCTATGCCTGCTTTGGAGAAGATAGCTCACAAATCCCCTTTCCACCACTGCACTGCTGTTTGGGAGTGAATTTCCATGAAGGGCCATGTTGCATATTCAACAGCTGGCTGCAAACTGCTATTCCACTGTTGGTAGGATTTTTCACTTGTTCTATTTACAAGTGAAATTAAGTGTATCAGGGCCTCAGGCCTTGCCTCAGTTCCCAGATATTTATTCCTCTACCACTGGGATTTACACAGGCTTCTTGTTTAACCCCCTCATGACAGAAAAATAAAACTGAATGAAAGGAGTTGACAAAAAAGCCCAGAGCATTTCTTAGGTTTTTGGATCCCAGTACATGTGACGAGTTGTCACATACCCATTCAAAAAACAGAGACTTTGGAGGGCAAAGTAGGAGCTGATCTGTAGGGAATCACTTCATCCTGGGTGCTTTCTGAGCAGAGATGACATAGAATGACTGTTTGGGCTCGCAGACACCGCAGAGAAAACCCAATGCTATAATCAGCTTAGCACTGATGCAGCTGGGACTATGTTCACAGACTGCACAGAAAACCTACATTTGTATATTGTCTCATAGAACTCATTTAAAAAACAAAACAAACAAAAAACCCCAAACAAACAAACAAGTAAGCAAGCAAGCAAACAAACAAACAAACAAAAAGAAACAAAACAAAGCCAAAACAAAAAAATTCCCCAAGGATTACTTTCTTCAGCTGAGAACACACAGAGTTTCTAGAAAGCTACAGACTCCACTAGCTGCTGCACAGAGCCATTCTCCTCACACAAGGGAAAACCACATAATTCCAGCTCTGTCTGAAACCCAGATGTGGGACTAAAACCAGTGCATGGAACCCAGCACTTCATTTTTTCCACTATCTATGCAACTATGAACATATTCTACAAAAAGTACTGCATCCCTTTAAAAATACATTCATGTTAAGAGCATGCTGGTTTGTTACATAAATAAGGTAAAAAAATTAGTAAATAGAATTGTGAATCTAACACTTGTATCAATCCAACTGGCTAGATGAAGCTTTTCCTCTTCTCTCCTATGAAAATATAGTTGCATTATTCTAGAACTTGTTCAAAGGCTTACATCTCTTTATAAAAACCCACACAAATCAGTGACAGATTCTGTAGATTCTGATTTTTTAAACATGGCGTACTACATCTGTTTTTGAAAACTGTGTGCCGAAAAGCAATGTACAGTACCCCAGACTTGGCCACCAGCATTTCAGTGTTCATTAAACCATCATCTAACCATACAACTAAAGAGAAAACAAATTAAAACCATTTCAAAAAGTGAGGATTCATGTGGGTTTGAATCACCAGGGAACATCACGATCTCTAACATATTTGTTCTCCTGGAAAAAAAGGAAAGTTAAGGAAAGAATAAAGCAAGGACCAAAATGGTAAGTTTAGAGTGATGAATTACTAGCAGTCAACAGCAAATGAATAAAAATCCGCTGGCAGAAATGACAAGATTTAATTACTAGTGATGGTCAAGCCATAAGCAGAACAACAATATATTGGAAAAATATGACAAACAATTATACATTTATCCCATTTAGTACCAACATTGCACATCTATCCACTCAAGGTATTTTATAATGGCCTTTCAATTCATACTCCTGAAAGCAATACTTTACTTCTTCTGAAACACTGCATATGGATATCTTTGCTCAGCTGAATAACTATAAAACCACTGACATATTGTAACCAGCTGCCATTCACAACTACATAGTATCAAGGTCTAAATTCTGCCAGCAATGCTCAAATCTACCATCACATTCTGAGTGCTATTTTTGCTTGGAATGAGACATGCCACTTCCAGATTTTAATCTATTCTCTTATTTGGTCACCTTTTCTCAGAAAAAGTGGTTGAAAACACCTAACCTCTTTTCTGAGGTAGTTTCTCTGGCACAATTGAAGAAGATGCTCCAAAGAAGTTGACTTTTTCAAAATTCAGTCCCCTGCAAACGTCTGTCTTGTGCTCTCCAGAGGAATCTCTAAACTTTGGAGAAAACAAATTGCTTTTGATCAGTGTGACTCTCAAGCTTCTGGATACAGCTGAGGTGAGAAAAGTAGCTAGTTACCAGTTACTAGTTACAAAACTAGCAGTTTTGTTAGATAAAATTAAAATTAAAATTTAGGTCACAGATTGTCTGCAACACAAAGGGAAATGGTGAGCCCATGGTATAGTTTTTCACAAGTGTGGAGTCTGACTGACTTTCCCTGCCTTGCACCCTGTGAATAACAAGAAAACAAGTAGGAAGACAGTACTAAAAACCTGAGCTGGTGGCCTTTGTCAGTGATTTTTATGAGAACTTGAGTGAAGAAACAGAATGTGGAAAAGGCTAGATCCTACCTGGAGCACTCAGCTAGGAGGATAATGTTCATCGCTTGCTCAGTACTGCTATTCATATGAACTCACACAGCTCTCAACAGCATGTGACAATACAGCTTTGTAAGTCAGCAAGGAAAATAAGCTTTTTGCTGGTATACCTAAGGCTGCACCAGCTACATAAGCACAGCATGGGGCAACAGATGAGTGAACTTGGCATTTGACGCTTTGAAAATCCCTCTGTCGGTCCCTTGGGAAGCTGGAGCTGTTAAGGAAAGGCAGTGTAACTATTGGCACTGGGTTGTACAAAGGTAACAGCATAAAAACTTAACATTCCCCAGAAGAAATGAAGGTGTTAAAATAGCAGCTGGGTAAATACCAGATAATGAAAGAAAGCAGCATGAGTTCCCCATGTTCAAATAAGCCAAACAAGTATTTTGCAGAACTGACCTTATTAAAAAGACATTATCACTTTAAAAATTCATCTAAACCTGAAACAGTTACAGTAATCAGTGAAGATAAAAGTTACCTATTAAACATAACAATTATTTCCACCAAAGTGTCAATCTTTTTACTTCCATTTTTACATTTTTCTGTAGTGAAGTGCCAGGTCCATACTGGTATTCTCACTTTTGTTTGCAACAGATTGACACAGTCTCTCCCAGAACATCCACTTATTCACTCTTAGTATGAATTATTCTTCATCAGTATGTGTATTCTATTTCATACTAAATTAATACACAAAACCAATTTTAAAGAAATTAAATATAAATTTATGATAGGAGATCTCAACACACTTGTTTCACAGAAGCATTTTCACCTCAATCACTGCAGGATATTTTTAATGCATCTTCCCTAAAATTTTTTTTATCATGAGGGATTCTTTCATTAAAAAAATACTAACCTTCAAAATGTAATCTTTTAAATAAAAGCTTGACAGAGTGAGGAATATGTATTGCATGCTGATCCAGTATCCAGATATCCCAAGCCAAAAATACAGCAAGGTAAGCAGAAAGGCGAACTGTTGATAATGCTGAGGAACCTGTGCATAAGCCTCCCAAAAATCCTGAACCCTGGACACAAGGGCTGTTAGATGCAAGCTAACATTACTGAAATACGTGTTGAAAAAAACATAGCAAAAATACAGTTTATTAGTCTAGAGTGGAGAATAATTTCTTCAGTAAAATTTACCACTGCCAGTACTGTAACCCATTTACTGTATGGATTAAAGCATCATTGTCCAGATGGACAGTTACTTTTGCTTGTTCTTTGTATGTTTTGGCCCTTTGTCCATTGGTTTCATGTTGAGGGAAGACAACAGCGCAGTGGAGATGGGAGTACACAGGGAACTGCCAAGGGAACAGGAGAAGCAATGAACTTCCAGGGGAACATAGTTCATTTGGACAACGTTTCAAATACTGAAGAACTTGGCCTTATATTTCTTCTTGTATTGATGACTGTGAAGCCAAATGGGATGAATTTGAATGGCTTGTCCAGCACACACGTTCTCTGGGAGACTTTAGCTGTGAAATAAGGATGGTAATACCTATGGCATACATACAAAACTGCACACTCAACAGCAGGCCCTATGACCTCTGAGTGACTCAAAGCTGAATGTAAGTCAACTCTTTACTGAAGTGGGCTATTTCCTAGTTAGTATTTTCACAAGGCACAAGAGCTGTTAAGATCTGGACGTTTCTTTGAATAGGTATTTCATGATATGAGAGTGACTCATAGCAGGGAATGACTTTCCCTGCCAGAATACTTATAATCACTGAACTGCTTCAAATTTGTGATGAAGTGTGAGAGAATTACATATCAGCTTTCTATTGCTAGACATAGAGATTATCTATTAAGGATAATAAATTGATATTGCCATCAATATTCAGATGTTGCATTTTATTATTGCAATCTATTGGAGCTATTGGCCTCCAGGTCTTTTCTGTAATGAGTTACTGTCATTTCCCTCTTACATTGTAACAGTGAAAAGTCTGGGCTTGAAAAGAAATCCTGGATGGGACTGACATTCAAGAAGGTACTTCAACTTTCAAGTGCTCCTTGCAGCCACGAGCTGTCCAAGTTTTCCAATTGCTTTCTTGCCTAAGGCAAATTGCTTTCCTGCTGCTTTCTGAAACACCAGAGGATTCTCCTAAACAGCTCTTTCCCACCTCCATGGCAGGACAGACCCTACTCTTTACCCACCTGTGCCTAGGGGATGAAATACCAGACACAGTTAAAACAGCAACTCTGAACTCCCACAACCCTGACAGATTCTTCCTTCTGTGACAGCAAATACTTCCATGAAAAGACTGAAGAATGCAATCAAATAATAATTAGGACTGTCACTCTAATTAATGCATACATTTTCTAACGCTAGTAGTGACAGGAAACACTAATTATTGTTTACTGTGGGATGAATATTTAAACTTGTCAGAGAAGTGGGGAAAAAAGCCAACTACACATACATGTATACTGTAACATTTTAATTTTTTAATAATAAGGCAATAAGAAGATACAGAAGCTCTGTACAAAAAAATACAAAATATATTATTACAGTGGCCTCAGAGCACAGCATTCAAATACAGTTACAACCCCCTCAAAATAGGCTTGAATAAAATATTAACAAATACATGTGGCTAATTTAATTAGCTTTTTCCTGTAGCTCTTTTTAGGATTCATATTTATAGGATTCTTCAAGTCAATGAGACAGGTTTAAAAATTAACTGTTTTTGAAGCGTAAAATTGTATTATTATCAATTTAGAGAAATTCAGAAATAAGAACTTCAGAAATACCTAAAATTGTGAAAATTGGCAGCACTGAAATCAAAAGAGCTTCTGAAGGTATTACATGCCCATTTACATTTTTCACTTTCCTACTGAGCAAATGTGATGACACTGCTTCACCAAGAAAAAGACTGCAACAGGTTGTAAATATTTAACAGTTTGGAACCATAGCGCACACACAGTTCAACTGAAGGCAGTTTAGAAACAGTGAAATGCTGAAGTTAGTCCAAGATGTAAGGCTAAGTACAGAAATATATGGTAAAGACCTGGACTACCAGCTGTCACTGTAGAATACAGACTGCAGAATTAACATGCAAAGCCTATTATGAACACAATGTCAAACAGTAAATTAACTAGAATTACATAAAATCAGACAACAGAGGACATGTGGTTCATCCACTTCATCTCTTCATGCCATCTGCTATACTGCAGATTACCACAAAAATATAAATACAAGAATAGTAAATCAGTACCTACTATATACAATAAATAACCTTTCTCTACTACAAAAATACAGCTACAGTAAGATCAGTGCAAAAATGACCAAAATATAGTGAAGGAACAGAGTCTTGCCTGCCAAAATGTGCATCATAAAACACCCATATTTCACCTAGTGCAACAATGCACTTACAAGAATTAAAAAATGCAAGATGCACATCACTAACTGTGCCATTCTAAAATTACATTTCTAATAACAGACAAATCAGATTAAAACAACACGCATGTCATTTGAACTGTACATTTCATTCTTCCTCATGATTTTACTGAATTTTAAATAACTTCCTCTTCCCTAATTGATACTTTAAATGGAAGTTGCTCTTGCAAGTCCATGTTTGCATGAGCAGCCTTTTTAGAATTAAGAAAGTTCTTTTTCTTTTTTCTTGGAAAATTATGCAAAGCAAGTGTTGGATCACTTGGCTCACGGAACAAAAATATCTTCTCCCCTGTGTCTAACAGCTCTATGGCTTCAGCAGTTGCAGAGTTCAGAGAAACAGGTGGACCAGGCTGTTCCACAGGAGGATGTGCAGTTGAACATCCCAGATGAATGAATGCTGCTTTTTCCAAGAGAGCAAGCTGCTTCTTCTTTATCAAGCTACATTAATGAAAAAAAAAATGTGAGAATTTTTTGTATATGTATAGAAAAATCTTTTAAGGTATTTACTACACTGTGTATTATATGTAAATGTGCTGTAGGAAACACAAGCAGTGAATAGAACACTGTTAGAAAATGCACACTTATGAACTAATTTTCTGATTTCTTACAGCTGTAAGAAAAATCTTGGAAACCACAGGTATGTTTGTTCTGGTTTTCCCCTTACCTCTCTTTTCTCTCGTTTAGAGAAGGGATCTTTTCTAAACTTCTGTTTATCAGATCTTGCCTTACTTTGCTCTCCAGTGTTTGCCACAACTCTTGGCTCTTCCTGAAGGAGCAGGAAAGAAAAGTTACCAGCAGTAAATCCCCAAATGTACATATTTATCTCCTCTCTCTGACTTTAGCTACCAAACCTATGACAGCAATACCATAAATGCAGTCAGTAAGAGTGTTCTAGTGCTTCTGCTGCCCTGACACAAATCATTTAATCAGCTAAGATCACACCTCAGGGCATGGTACCAAGGACTCTTATCTGTTCCTTGACAACCCACATCTGCCAACAACTGGTTTCAGTGCCACAACATCTGCTTTTATCTCCTTCCCAAGTCGAGGCAGGGAGTTGGGAGAGCAGGTCTGGGAGCATCCCTTGGTGTTACTGCACAGATTTCAGCTCATGTTAATGAGGCTGAAGGGGAGTGATGAAGGCCCTGAGAGTCTACCAGTCTCTCTGAGGAAAAGGAAACACAATGGCCACTTGGAACTTCAGTAATTAACTACAAAGGGACAGACATCTGCAAGGTTGCAACTTCCACTATCAGGAAGGAAGATCTCCTTTGCACCTTTAAGAGCTACAGACACTTCAATTTCAGTGTGTTATGAATATTATATAAAAAAGTGGAAGGAAAATAATTTAATAAACTCCAATTCAGGCAACAGAAATAAAGTGATCAGAACAGGATTTATAAATCTATGACATAACTGTTTAATTAATGAACTTACAAATTTGTAAAAATTTTTCATCAATCCATTTATTATAGTTAAAATATTTCACTAAATAAGGCAGCAGTTTAAAGTATTTTTACCCCAGAAAAACAGTTCAAAAGGGAACTTACATGCCTGTGATTTTTTTTCTATAGCTGTCAATCTCGTTGTCCAGCAAATATATATACATGTAAAGCAACAATCTTGTCTTGCAGTGGTCTACCAGAAAACATCACACCTACCTTTTCTTACAGCTGCCAGACTCATCTGCATTACTGTCACTTTCAACAACACCATCTGAGTATCTACTGATGAAATCGAGGACAGAAAGGACCTCACTCTGTGAGCTGGAAGGCAGCAACAAGTTCAGGACCCTGTGCAAAACTCCCATTGGCACCCTTATCAGTTTAGCTAAATAACCTGCCAGACGAAGCTCCTAGAGGATTAAATGAGCAGAAGATAGATAAATTTAGCATTGAAAATAAATGTTAGCCAATTTTAATTACTGTTATTAAATAAATAGTCATTATTGAAACAGAAAATATTACTAAAGATTATTTTAGTAGTGCCAGTTTTGGTATCAAGTGGTCACACTCCCATGTTCACTGTTTCTACCCACAGTGACCCATGCATATCATGGCTGTCCATTTCATTTGGGATTTTGGCAATGTAAATGCTAAACAACCAGTTGATCTTGGCGTATTTGCTTAGGGCATGGACTTGATGCCCTTTGGTCTAAAATGTCACAAGACAATTATGTTCTAACACGTAAGGCTTAAGTAATTTATGGATTCTACTACTATAAGGAAATCCTTTCAAGATGGTAAGGAAGCAATACGGCATTCCTCAGTCTGTAAAATTACAGAGGGAAAAACAGGCCCGAAAAATTTTACACGTTGTCATGGTAGATCACTTCATTGCTCAGCTTCTCTTAGCACCAGATTCTGTGAAAAGCTCAGAGATCAGCTTGTAACACTTGTTAAGAGGTGAAGGAAAACACCTGCTTCTCTTTTAGTGGTATTTTTTTTTATTTCCAAACGTCCTGCCCATTTTTGTCCAAAGGTCAGTAGTAAAGCATATTCATATAATGTTCAAATAGATTGACTCCAAATTTAGTTGTTCCATAGACACTCAGCCAGCCCCATTTCCTGCCCCACTCCAAAAACCAAAACTCCATTGCTGTTTTCTGCTCTGTTGTCATAAATACAGTGTCTCCAGGGTGTTGGTGCAGATCTCTCGTGTGTAACAAATATAAAAAGTCTACAGTATATTGAAAATTACATGGAAAGAAAAGAGTAAGGCAAATGAAAGCAAGTTAAATGTCTCAAAGAATGCCAGAGAAAAAGCTGCTGTTGTCTATTCAAGCCATACATTTAACTCACGTACTTGAAATTAGGTAAGACATGCCAAACACAATGACTCATGACAGCTGAGTTATCACCACTCTGCAGACCCTCCTGTATGTGTTGATAGAGGAGATGACTACAAAGCCCATGTCACATAAAACCCACGAGGTCCCACCATGCAGGAAGACAGCCAGGTTCTTTGTCCACAGTGGTTTCAAAAAGTCACAGCAAATGATTGCCTCTTTTTCTGCATGACAACTTTTCAGAGAGTGAATTCACTTCAGAGATCCCTGGATTAACTCCATGTGTGAAAGAAAGCATCACCAGCCAGGCAGTCTTAAACCAAAGTTAGACAGCCACAGCAAAAGAAGAAATCAATCACCCTCCTTTTCCCATAACTGTCTTTCAAGCAGAAAATTCTCTCCAAAAGGTAACAAAACTAGCCACTTTCCAAAGTTTTCCGGCCTCTTCAGTGTTGTTACAGATTCTCCATGAAAACCACTGAGATCACACAGAATCAACAAGAAAAAATCCTAAGACTGATGCAAGATTAGTAAATTGGTACAGTTCTTAAAATATTTTCAGCCTGACCAGGCACCAAAGTTGAACACCAAAGAGATGTTTGCTCAGCTACTTAGCGAAAGAAATTACTTGACTCTTGAAGAGGAATGCAAAGAAGAGCTTAAATCTTAATACAGATACCTAAATCTAATTTCTACACTACTGTGTTGCATTTCTGGTCTTTAAAAACTGCTCTTCTAGAAAGTTACAAAATGCAATGTAAAGTGAGAGCAAACATGACAGGTCTCCAAGACCTATTCTGCTCTTTTTGCCTAAATGTTCTCAGGACCTTTAAACCAGTTATTTATTATAGATATACATCATGACTTTAGTACTGCTTTCTTCTGTAGCAGTTTCCTCTTTAAAATGTTCTTTTCTCTGACCCTTACCTTTCTGCACCAAGCATGACTTGGACTGAGAGGCAAACCTTAATACTTTTCTGGCACAGCAGAACCAACAGTTAAGCAATTCTGTAGGGTGCCACAAGCTGTCAGCAATCCCAGAAGTGGCACAGGTGCCCATAAGGCAGATGCACCTGGCCACATGTACAGCAAAGGGAGCACTGGTGTGTGAACATGTGCCAGCACTGAGCACCATTTTCAGATGCTCACAGCTACCCAGACCAGCTTGCAGAAGTGGAAAGAAGTGAATGTGTGTACAAACACAGGAATAGTCAGATCAAAAGCCCTCCAGCACAGGATGAGTTTGATTCTTCAGGTATATTATTGGTAAAATATTACAAAGGACAGGAATTCACTTTTCTACAATAACAAATGGATACAAGTGCTACTTGTGCCACCAGTAGCCTCATCTGTATTCCCAGAATATCGACAATAAAACCAGGAATGAATGGTAGATTGCAAACAGCAGAATTGTTTTTAAGTATTTGGACTGAGCAATGTGTAAACTACTGATGCAAGAATCAATGAACTCCAGCCATCCTGTGCTATTTCCACATGCCAGTCTGCGTGAATCATCTGTCGGACCTAAAAATGTACTTGGTGTACCTAGGGCTACAGCTATGAGTTTATTCAAAAGTAACATCTCAGCCAGAGGCTTATGATCCTGAACTCACTATCATTCAAGCAAATCTATTACTGACTTAGATCTGTCTTGATAAGGATATAGGATGGAACATGGAATACAGGAAAGTAAAATTCACCTGTTTGTTTTGTTTTTTTTTTCAGAGAGGGTGCCATCTACAACTCTGAAAAGTAGTCTAAAGGGGAAAATCCTCTTTAAAAATAATGAGTGTAAGACAGCTATAGTTTCCTAACATTTGTCAATGTAATGTGTTCTATAAACTGCAAGAAAACAGGGAAAATAAGGATTTAAAAAACAATTTCCAGCATCAGTCCACAGGATAAGCAGATCCAAAAGTAGGACTGTGTTATATCATAAGCCTTAATAAATTAATAAGTTAATACTCTAACAAGGATATACTTCTTTACTGTTGAATTAAGAGTAGTTAGGTTTGAAATTATAGTTGGGAGTTTCTGCACTATTATACCTGCTGAAAACAAATTTTGCTTTATATATCTGAAGGATTAATACATACAGGTTTTATGGAATTTCAATGAAGTATGTTGCAAGGTACCTCTGGGCTGTACTTTGATGAAAAATACAAAAACAAAAACCCCAATGGTATATTTGATATGTATTTACACAAATAAATTATTTCTTTAGGTAATCTTATCAACAAAACACAGAGTACAGTACTCCAAGTCTGTGGTGAACAGTGTACCCAGTTTTTCAAGTTCAGTGAGGTGACAGCAATACTTTTAAATCTGTCTACAACATGTAAAGATTTACAATTTTTAAGGGTCACTGTTCACCTACTACAGTGCAAAGAGGACAGTGACTGTGAAAATTATGACATACTCTGTTTGCATGCTTATGTAATCTCCAAGACAATAATTTTAACCTCTCAACTTGCACTACACATGCCATGCTGTTGAGAAGCCATTTCACAATGTATCTGCATCACAGAATCTTAACAAGCATCATGGGAAGAAGACAAATCACCATAAACCAAGGGGAAATGGTCAGTGACCTGCTACACCACTCAGACACACACAGGTCTATGGGGCTGGGTGGGATCCACCCAAAGGGACTGACCAAACTGCCCAAGTGGCAACTGGGGCATTTTCTATCACTTACCAGCAGTTCTGGCTAACTGGAGGGGTGCCAGTTGACTGGAGGTTATCAAATGGGACACCCATCAGCCCAGAAGGGCTGGAAGGAGGATGTGGGGAACCAGATGCCTGTCAGCCCAACCTCAGTGCTTAAGGTTATGGAACAGATCCTTTGGAGTGCCTCAGCAGAAACAAAGACACAGGAAAAGCTGAGAGATCCTTAGACTAATGTGGTCCTCCCTTGACATGGTGGTCTCTGAAGCTCCCAATTCATGGTACAGGGGACTGCGACCACACTTGTCCCTGTGAGACAGAAAACTGCTCCACCAGGTCATTTTTGATGCTAGCTATGTATCTCAACCAAGATCAGCCTGCAGATAAAAACTGGGGTCAATCAAGAGATTAATTTTTAAGACCTTTGTAGGACTGACAAGCAGTCGACACACAGCAAATTACCTGAAGACAAAACACTCATTTTGAAAACAAGCATAAGTAATGATACTAGAAAATTTAACTAGCTGTATCATTTAATTTTAAACATAATCAATGCAAATCATTCTTAACACTCATCAAAATCCAAACAAAACCCTTTTTTCATTACATCAAAATCCAACTGTAAATCTGTCTGTTAAACAGAAAATCAAGCACTTCAGCTCTCCACAGAATGACATGCAACAGGACAAACCCTGAAAGAATTTGTAAAGGAACAAAAAGAAGTATAACTCAGTAAAATTCCAAAGGCTGAAAGTAGCTCAGAATTAACTGAAGTGATTGACAGTATAGGCTGTAAACTGGTACCAACTACTAGCAGAATACCTCTAAATACATCTAATGGTTCCCAAAAAAGAAGAAAAGTTGATATCCAGATACTGCTGTAATTTAAACTTGGAAGCTTTGTACAATTTCATGCTTACCTGACTATAAATTGCCAAAAATGCATTAGTTTCTACATTTTCCAGGAGATCTTCAAGCACCACACAATTCCATTGCTCATCTCTCAAGCTGAAGTGAAAGACAGAATTAACATAGAAATCTTCCCCGGTGCAATGACTGCATTATAGAAAACAAAATCTGAAAGTCACCCATTTGGGAAGCATATCTGTCTGTCAGCAAATCTGCTGTGAGCAGCCTAACTTCTAAAATATGCCAGATTCTCTTCCCTTCTTCCCTGAACCCCCAAACATCAGAGCAGAATCTAAGTCTATGCTCTTGCACACAATTTAGATCTGTAACCACTCCAAAGCAATGTGATTCAACCTATCCCCATCCTCTTCCATCCTCTTTAAATTTCATCACCACATTTTAAGGCAAGTTGTGGATCTTTCTGTAGCTGAAATATTATATTAAACAGCTGTCTTCCTCATTGCTGGTGATTATTTTTCTTTTCTAGACCTAAACAGGATGACATCACGTACAAACCCTGCAATGTACCAAAGTACAAAACTTGGTTCTTCCAGTAAATTTCAAGTAAAGCCTAGCTGCAGTTTCTTTGAAGGCTTCCCTGATAGGATACTAGCTTGTGGATACTGGTGCAGAGATTTATCTGATCTTCTACTGACTTTTTATTTCTGCTACAGGAAAGTTATTCATCTAAACTGAGCAGAGTTCGAGCCTTTTCAGAATTAAAACAGACTTACCACTAACGCAGCCATTTTTAATGTATCAGTGGTTTTATGGAAAATCCTCTTCCCAATGGAAAGCACACTTTGAGGACATTGCTGGAAGTCTGAAATGTGCTTTGTTTTTAATACTGTGCAATACACATGGAAGTGTAATTTCTACCTCCTGTAACCCTAATAAAAGTAATATAATAGGCTGCAATTTTTCAAATTATCACCCATTTTTGCTAGTCAGCCATTATGACAAGAAAGATATTTCTATATACCTCCCAAGAGGCATTTTATTTGTCACTGATATCTTTACTTAAAAACTAGCCAGTGAAAATTGAAATTGAAGAGGAGTTTATACATCTCATAAAAAATAATTGTATGCCAGAGAATTCAGTCTACAGTATAACAATGGAGATGGAAATTCAATTTAAATTATCTCAGCTATTTCCTCTGACCCCAGCAGATCATGTTGCTCTTAAGATCCTCCCTATCTCCTTGGGAGACAAAGTAAGAGGAATGAAATTATTTTCCTCCATAATGCTAAGGAATATCATTATTTTTCCACTATCCCTGTCAAAAAAATGGTGACTGACATGCAACACACAGCACAATTTATATGCTACTAAGTTATTATTCTTTCATGCTTCTTATTTCAATATTCCCAACTCCTCAGTTATGCTCTTGGCCACAGCACAAGAAGGCAGATGCATGGTCCCTCCCCAGTACAGCAGAACATTCCTCCTGCTGTTTCTCCAGAATATCTTATGGTCCATGTGAACTGCAATAACATAGTAAAACCTGAGACCAAAGAACTTACCCTTGCTGGTACAGGTTTATATATTGTCTACATTTATTCATGGCCTGTCTTAAGAGAACTGTCACATGTCTTTCTCCATTGGTGTCCACAACTTCATTTGAGAGTCCCAAACCATCCAGAATCCACCTCTGCCTACTCAGTAGATGCTGCTGCACTGATTCCTTATGCAGCATCTCATACTCCAGCTTCCTGTCAAGTTCCTCAATCTCCTAGAGGTTGAAAACACATGATGATAAGAAATTAAATTATAACTTGAAAGAACAAATTTCATTTGGAGTGAAGAAAAAAGATGATGGTATCAGATTTTCTGATACTACTTTATTCATTTCTTGCTCTACCCAGCCACTTGCAGTCATTACACTTTTCAATTCATTGCACAGTTTCAGTAAACATGTCTGGCACATTATGAATATCAGAATGAGGAAAGCTATGACTCAATTCTCTTTGTGTTAAAAGTCAATGCTCTTTGAAACCTTCCACTGTAGGGGACATCCAGCAAGTATACTGCCAGCATGGTTGAGATCAAAACTAAGGAACACCACCATTCAAATTCATTTGTAAGCTGCATAAACCCACTGAAACAACTTGAGAAACTCAGAATAACTAGTTTTAGTTATACCAATACAACAGTTTTATACGTACCAATATATACCAATCTACTAGTTTTAGTTATGCCAATATACCCAAGTAACAGATAATATCAAACGGATTTAAGTTAAAAGGCAGTAATTAATAATTAGTCTGATAAAGTTAGGGTTAAAATAAAATGCTCTGAAAATCAAAAGGTTAAAATCCAAAGTCTTCAGGGGACTGGATCCTCCATGCTAAAGATCTCACTTTGGACAGAAAATCAAACTAGACACCAGAAGTAAGGCTTCATATTCCCATTTTCTATGTCACTGTTGTCTCACCTCAACCTTCACATAGCTTACTATCTAGAAGCCCCACTTCCTAACCTGCATCTTGGAGAAAATGCTGAATTTTAATCCATTCCTCTACCTCATCAGCTGTATTTAACCTAGTGTTAGCTATTCTAGGTCTCACTTCTGCCTCTTCTTCAATCCCTTTTCTTCACCAGTTCAAGGACAGAGAAGGTAAAAGCAATTTCTCTGACAAGCCCCCTCACACTTATGGCATAAAAGGCAAAAATACTCTTCGTACACAGAACTTTCACTATTTCCTACAGATCTAACACAAATTCAAGCAAAACTGGAGGCATATAAGCATTCTAACTGCCAGTCTATGAGAAACTGTAGAGATGACCACATTAAAATTTAACAAGGAATTTTCACAGCAGTAGCTGTCTAATGATGCCCTCTAGCAAAGAGGTTTTTCTCAAAAACCCATTTTGTTTGTTCTACTCCAGTGCTCTCCCCAAGCCTCACTTGGATGGTTTCAAATAGCAGATGCAGAAAAAAAATGTCCTTGTGCAAACGGAGCACTGAAGTATTAAAAAAGGATTAGAAAATTGGCACATATCAAGTATGTAATATATATGGTGAAGGGAAGAGGCTTTTCCAGATTTTCTACTATTTAAACTGCACGAGTGTGCCTGGAGTGAGATATGTAGGAAGCTGTACAGATAATCTCTAAAAACTTGACAATTGAAGCATATAATGCAGTTATGGACAATGCAGTAATGGACACCATTATGACATGAGAAATTCTGTAGCAGAGACACAACAATTTACTCTTCCGGTCACGAGAGCAAACCACTTCTCAACTCTCTTTCTTTCAATCAGTAAAATATTAAGTAGCTACCAAAATACTACCCTTTCTGACTACACGTAACTATAACAAAAATAAAAAATAGTAATAGACAATCCTCTTTGGCTCTCCTTCTCTTTATGTCTTTTACTGAACGCATTAAAGTGCACATACTCACAGAAATTACAGTCTGGGCCACCAGAAGCTGCAAACCAGCAGCTAAATCAAAGATACTCCAATAGTTGCTATTTCCTAACATGATTATTTTCTTTTAACATCTACATTACTTACAGGATTATGTGCTTCTAAAATCTGAATGCATTCCAGTTTTGACAGGGTTTTTGATGTGTTCAGTTGTTCAAAGAGCAAAACTTGTACATTTATGATAGCAGTATACAGCTCCAGCATTTTGGACTTTTTAACAGTTTTTTGAAAGGCTAAAGAAGCAATATACTCTCCAAGTTTATTTTCCAGATTGCGCAGGTGACACTCTTTTTCAAGCTGCAACTCATACTTAATCTAAAAAAAATCAACAAAAAACCCAAAACACAAAAGATAGAAAGATTAACAGAAACTCTTACATGCACATTTATGATTTTAGTACTCTGTAAATAACAAGCAGGATTATGAAAGCAAAGAAATCAATACTGATATGGTATAATGTAATACAATGTTTCAAGAAGTGCTTTTAACCTTCAATTCCAAGTTTTTACTGTAATTAAAAAAATTACAGTACAGTCAAATACTGAAAAGAGATCAGGCTTTCTTTTAGGGTAGTCAAAACCTTAATATTAAATGCTAACTCAAAACAGAGGGTCTATATAGTTTTTATAATAATAAAATTAAAATCTAGAAATACAAATAAATCTATGCTTAAATGAAAATATTAAATATGCCCTTTTGTTTAGAAAAAACATTAGACTTATAGAAAGACTGTATTTAGTTTCAAATTGGCAAGTTTCAGTTAGTGCTGACTGATGACATTCAACCCACTATTTGAGCAAAAAGCAAAAAATCTGCTTATATAAAACGAAGTTAAACTGTAAATCAAAAGTCTATTGGCAATGGATTTCAAATAAGATTAAAACTGGATTGGATCAACATCAAACAGCATAAAATCAAGGTGATTTAACTCAATAACTGTAGTGGTGCCACACATTTGATGGAACATCCACAGGAATTATTCAAGGGTGAAAGGCAAGTGCAGCATGTGCAGGTATATGATCCAATGCAGTGTGACTGATGAGCTCTCCATGCTGTACCACTGACACTGACAGCCAAGGACACTGCACTGTGACTTTTTCTGTGGGACAATGTGTATAGCAGCTAGCTGCAATTACCTTCTTTAAATGCTTCCATCTGAGCTTGTCACTCTAAGCTCGCTTCGCACTCAAAGAAAAGGAATATATACTTCTCAGTAGGTTTCATATCCTAAGATATGGGTTTCCATTGACATGTAAGGTGGATGCCTAGGTTAGACAACAATGGCTACACTGCATTTAGGAGCTGAATCTTCAGAAGACAGTAAACAATTACCAGTTTGGTCTTATTCTCTCCCCCTGTAATATTAATGTGGGCCCAAAGAGTTGGATTGTAGGAGAGAAGACACAGATAGAGAAAGCACATGAAGCCTGGAGAGCTCCCACTCCACTACTTGGTGTTGCTATCACCTGCTGCCTCACATGCCCATCCACACACACTGTTGGATATCAGAGCCCAAGGCTTTTCCTTATCCATCTCTAAATTCTCTCTTCATCCTGACAAATCTAATCTGATAGGTTTCACAGCGCACCAGAAGAAACCAAACCAACCACAACCACGTTCAGAAACCAGTATTTTCAGAAATTTCCAGTACTATGTACTTTAACAGCAATGCTCAAATAAATACTGCCTATGACAGAATGGAAGAGCTACAGTCATGAAAGGAGAAACTTCAAAACATTTTAAAGTTTTGGTCAAGTTTACTTACCACCATGGCCTCCGAGAGCAGATACTCACATTTGCATTCTACTGAAAAGCATTTATGCCACCAAGTTTGGCCTCTCTCTTAAAGAACAGGCATAGAGGAGCTTGACTACTTAATTGGGATATCTACAAGGCTAGTACCTTAACACAGCAGGCACCCCCTTTGTACATGTAGTCAATCTCCCCCATTTTACCAGTCTAAAAATAATGAAGACTTATAGTGATTGCCCTGCTGGTGTGAACTACAACACCAGAAAGGTCATCTGTAGTCCTTAGACACTGTATGACTTGCCATTGGCACAAAACCATCAGAATATCTTTGCACAAATCAAAATTATATGTACTAAAGACAGTAAAACCTTAACACCTTCTTATTCATGTTAATTACAATTATGTATATGTGTATATATATATATGTATCACTGACTCTCTTTATGATTAGTTTTAAACAAGCATTTAAGGATACTTCTACAGAGGTTTTAGACACCTAAGATGATAAATAATTAATAGGATGGCCACAAATTTTCTCAGATAAGAGACCTGCGAAGAGTGGTTGTGTATCATCCAAATTCTATTACCCAGTAGAGAGAACACCCTGGTTGCTGGTGTGGGGATACCAGCATTACAAAGTCAACCCAGGACAGAGAAGGAAATGTAAAGTGTGATTTGGAAGCAAATACACTTGTGATACTCTATTGCTCATGTGATATTCTCTATCTTTCTCTTGGAGAAGAAAAGGAGGACACCTTCCTGCAGCCTTTCAATACTTAAGGGGAAAAGATGGGAATAAAACCACTTAGCAGGGCCTGCTGCAATTGTTTTAACTATAAGAAGGTAAATTTAGACTAAATATAAGGAAGAAATATTTTAGAACAGTTAGAAATATTTAACCTTTTAAGCATATTTATTAATGCATATTTAAATAAATATTCAATTAATATGAAATGTTTAAAAATAGGAAGAAATATGACACAGTATTTTACAGTGAGGGTGGTGAAATACCTTCAACATTATACAGTAAATGAATTCCTCTTAAACAAACAAAATGCTGCATCACTCAACTGGCATTACTATCTATACCTAGCCACATGAGTTTCTTTCTGACTATTCTTGCCAGCTCTGAAACCAGCCATACAATTAGAATGACAACTGCCAGGCCAGATGGTTCATATAAAACTGGAACAACAATATTTAGAGAAGCTGATTTTCCAATTTTAAAACAAGATTCTAATAAATATATAAGGCTGTATTTAGTGCTTTACATTTGCCAAACAAGTATTCTGTACTTTTTTGCCTCTAAAGCCTAGCCCATAATCTGATGTACATTCAAGGAATAGTACCAAAACCACCTCAATTTTGAAGATCAGGGCATTACATTGAAGTAAAAATTTAAATGCCCCCATTAAAGGATTAGAATATTCTCAGACCACAGTTATTAAACTAGTGAAGAGTGATAGAACACACTTACCTTCCTGTTGCAGTCTTGCTCAAGCACCCGCTCTCACTTTCAAAGACTGAGTACTACACTAGATAAACATTTGTTTTTATCACCTGCACCCAAACCAAACTATGTGTTGCTCTCACATAAGAGTGAAATTATTTCTGAATTAAGATGTTGACCCAGTATTTTTCATTCTTCAGGATACAGGTATAAAAAGCATAAGAACAAGGTATAAAAATAGCTTTTTGTCCAAATTTGTACTAAAATTGATATTGTAATCACTTTTGAAACTATTTTTTTATCTAGCAATTTTAATTACCAATGACACCTGCTTGTTGTGTGTAGCTTCTACAGCTGTGCACCAACTATGTTTAACAAACTTATCATTGCAATGTCCTCCTGACATGCAAAACTAGTATTACCCATATCGTACACATGTGAAAGATCTCTTGGAGCATCTACTAGTTGGGAAGTAAAAAAAACCTTCAAAATCCCATATTAAGCTTGGCCCTGCTCATTTGTCAAGGATTAACTTTAGACTGGGGCTGTGTGTCTTTAAAAGGTACCCACCAGAATCAAGACTTCCTTTCAATTACCTCTGTGCAAATAAACTCAGACCCTATCCAAAATGCTTTTGGATCTAAAAATCCATTTTTGGATTTTCAGCAGCATTAGGAGATGCTCAGGAACTAAATTCTGCTCAGCTGAAGCATGCATTAAAGCACCTTCCATGTTTTGAAAGCCTTCCAAGAAAACCACAGGATCTAGGGGATCCTTGCAATCTTTCGCACACCAAGCCCCAGAACCACTGGAAGAAAAAGGGGTGAGACACAAAACCAGTTCTGTAACTAAGATGCAAAAATTAAAAAAAAAAGCAAAAATTATTAAGTGTGAAATGCAACATCTTGATAAACACAGGCAATACTAGGGAGATGCATCATGCCACTGTACCTTACACCTTTTTTTCTCTGGTTCTTATTCACATTCATAGAATACTGTCAATCCTTAATTACTGAAGATATACATTACTTACCTTATTCAAATTTTCACTTTTCACTGAGTTCTCATAAATTAAAATTTTGTCCTGTAAAGATTTCTTCAGAATACCTAACTTATTTTTATTCCTGGATCCTGTTTTTCCCATTTTAGAATGCTGCTGTAACAAGACGAGCAAAAATACTTTATTTTTAAGAGGTATATCAGGATGCTAATGTTAAGATTATTACTTGCTATTATTGGCACATCCACCAAATAATGAAACACTTGGTAAATATGACTTTCACAAAGAAAGTACTTCTGAAATGAGGGTACTGCCTATTGATTCAGAAGATTCATTTCAGACATTCAGACAAAGTTAGAATTTAAAAAAAAATTCTTTCAAGTAGAATTATATATTCATCCTTTCTATGAAAACTCATAGCATATAAATTTGATTTTAAACAAGCTTTAGCAGTGATAATAAGAGAAGATTTTAACTGATACGTTGTCTCCTCAGCACAGTTAAAAACGAACAAAGAATATTAATTTAAGATCTACATTGTTTTCAACACAGTCTATGAATCACAAATGAACCATGATAATATTAAGAAGCACCGTTCCATGTAATCAAATTATTCTTGACCTTTCTATTTCTTTACAAGAATACCAACTAAGTATATGTACTCTTTGGGGAAATGACAACATCTGTTCAACTATAAGGTTTTGCAAAGTCATTTCCCTCCTTTAGTATTTTAGAAACTATTAAGGCTTTGAACCAGGTTAATCCCTAGCACAATTAACCCAACTTAGCTAACATGTTTACAGAACATAATCGAGCCAAAACAAAGCAAGGGCAAGTCCTCCTTTTTAAGATGGTACCAGACACAAGTAATACAGGAAACATTTTCTGCCCCCATACTTTATGAGAACTGGAAACCATTTATTATTCTAGAGCTTTTCCACTTTCCTGAAGGAATTAAACACCCCTCACAGGGCTCTTTAAGAAGTGCTAGATCTGATAGGCAGATAGATTCCTTGTTGAAAATATTTCTCTAACTTTGAGCATGCCTCATCTTCTACATATTTAGCTGTGGGGAAATAACCCCAAACTGTCTGCATACACTTAAATCTTTCAGAAACAAGAAACAGAAATCATGCCAAATTTCTTGCCAAGAAAGGCCATCCAACTTGGGAAATTTACTTTCCTAAACAGACAAAACAATGCAGAAGCTTCTTTTTCAAAAACTCCCAAAACTTTCACAAAAGCAACAGAAATACACAGGTGTATGTGAAAAAACTATTTGTCCAACTGCTGCACACACAATTATCTTTAAGTCCACTGGTCCATGCAGAGAGGAGAAGTGTACACTAGAAGTCCCACCTACGAAGAAGCTACAGACCCAGATCTGCAAGCAATGCCAGCAGGCACAGGTATCCCCAGGAATCCCTTCCAAATCCCCACACTGGTCCCATGCTGCTCCCACCTGTTTATTGGTCATGGCTAAATTCTGCTCAACTTTCAGCACCTCAGTGTCCCTCTGCTCCACTTCAAAAGCCTGAAGCAAGTTTCTTGCTCTTATCTTGGGCCAAGCCAAGCTGCTGTCCACCTGAGAGAAGCAGCAGTGCAACTCTTGCCTCATTCTAAGCAACTCCTCTTCTGAGAGTGAGAGGGGTAAACTTAGAAGTTGCCTGTTAAAAAAAACCAAACAAACAAACAAAAAAAGAGCCATTTGCTGTTCATTCATTTAGGCAATGTTGAATAAAATATAAGAGACATGCACACAAACACTTTACTCAGCAGCGATCATCCTTTTTTGGTCTATTTCATATATCAGTTAGTGATTCCACACACAGCAATGAAGTGCTCAGCATGCACAAAATACCCTTAAGGATACCTTAAATTCTGCATACAGAGCTTCCTGGACTGTAAAACTTCATTTTCAAAGGAAAAAAGCTTTTGAATCTTTAAAAAATAAATTAATATTTTTAGCACATTTCCTATGCATAGAATCCTTCCACCTCTTCAGACAATACAGTCCCTGAACTTCAGCTGAAATCAAGACAAAATCTTCCCATAAAGCCTCCCTGCGTTGTTTCCCTGCACTTAGCAGTCACAGCTACTGAGAAAGAAAAAAATAAAATAAAATCTGTATTATAAATGTATATGTTCACCCCTTCCAACAACAGGTGACGAGGGCTCTAGCTGTTATATATAAAAAGGCTCTTTGCAATCTGAAAAATACAATGTATTTTAAGAGCAATTTGAATTACTCAAAGTTCTTATTTTGTAGAAATAAGGTTCTCAGCACAGATCTCTAAGGAACTGATCATCAGGTCAAGCTGAAATTGACTCAAAAATAAAGCATGCTAAAGTCTGATTAACCACAGACTACATTCACTTTCTTACCTTGTTTATCTTATTTCCTTAAGAATATTTCACAAAAAAATAACATACTTTTATTTGTTCGAAGATTTCCTTTATTCCATTAAAATGTTTGTATTTAAAACATGAACAGCATGGTTTTTAAAGAGTACTTTTCACTGAAAAATGTATTATACTGCATGTTTCATTATGTATACCAGGCCTTTACTAGCTCATAATTTCAATATAATATTTGAGTTTAGAAATTCTTTTTTTTTGTCTACTGATTCAGTAAAGAACAGTTAATATGCTTTTAATGCATGAGGTTTTTCCCTTCAAATACTTGTTTACTTTAAGACAAGACTACTCCAAACAATCATTTATAGCATACTTACACATTTGCAATCTTGTCTTAGACTTATGGAAGAAAATCCATGCTATAAAACCATGTGTACAGATATACAGTGAGAGATATGAAATAAAATACAGCAAATAGAGTTTTGCCATGTCTATATTTAAAAAGGACTGTAAGCATTAACAGTCTTCACAAATATTTTGGACTAACCATTGGCCTCTTTGATAAGAAACAAAAATGAAAAGCTATCATTCAAAGCAATGCTTTTTGAAAACTAGATAGCAGATGAGAACATAAATATGAGAGCTGGCATCTGTCATTAGAATACCATAACTGACAGACAATGGACTGAAAAAAGACAGTGACAGATTTTAAGGGGCTATTGACAGGACAGTTGTTGCTGCATTTTTGGTATACATTTCTCTGCATTTTACCGGGAAAAAAAAAACCAAACAGCTTATTGCTGCTTCAGATAAAGATAGCATCTAACAAATATGACAGGCACACTGCAGGTTGGAACACAATTATTATGGAATTCTAAGTTAGAAAAAGCCAAGTCCTGCTGGGTCATACAATCTACCTTCATATCCCTGCAGGTCTGCTCTCGGCAATGTAAACAAGAGATAGTTAAGACAAGCTAGAAAACACATATATGTGACTTACAGAAAAGTATTTAAAATGCTGAATAAAATACAAAGCCCTTAAAATTAGAACCAGAACAATGGGAAAAAATGATTTTATTTCTTTAGCAAAGCAAATCTAATGGGTAAAGTTTCTTTTTATATTCCTGTTATATGGTTTTACATGTGGCAGGAATACTTATAAAGATTCTGTCTGGATAAAATTGCCCATACAAATCTATTTTGCTTTAAAGAAGAGTTATGAAGGAGAAACTTTTACCAGTGTCGTTTTTTTCTCTTTTTTTTCTGCCTCCCTGTTCAACCTCTTATGCTTGGCATACTGTCTTCGGAGACGCACAGCTTATTATAGGTTTGCCTGTTCCAGCTGCTTCCCCTAAAGCTGCAATTTTTTTTGTTTTCCCATGTCTCTAACAATGTCTCTTATTAAATAGACATTGTACAGGAAATGTAGTACTGCAAATATTCAGGCAATCTAACAACCAGACATAAATGTACTTGAAACTAAGAAGAAACACTCATGAACATTTCCTCATCTCTCAGGGATCTTGTTGCCCACTGTGAGAGGCAGAACCACTCCTGTCCAGAGCCATGGGCTCTCCATGTGCAAGGTCTCCCAAATGTGACAAGTGCTTTCCCACCTCCCCAGAGGCACACTATAGCAGGCAGCAATGGCCACAACACTTCCAGGGGCCAGAACTCCTCTCTGCAGCAGTGTCTGTGCCATGATGCCTGTCTGGCTCAGGGCTTGGTGCCAGGGACACTGCAGGCCAGAGCAGCCCAGTATGACTTGGAGCCATGAGCTGGAAAGGAGATACTGCACCGTGTACTTAGGGACTAGGTGGAAATACTGTGCCAAAGCTTAAAATTAACCTGATGAGTAAAGGCTTGACTTGTGGCTGGAAGGAATATACTGAACTTGGACTTGGGGTCTGACATACTAATTGGCATCTCCCAAAGTGCGGGACCTCAAAGAATAGACTGAGGTGGAAGACAAGTGATACCTCCTATGCAATAAATGGAAGTATAAAACCTTTATTCCATGTTTTTAGCTTCAAGCTAAAAAAAGCTGCTGCTTCCTAGGATTTCCAGTTCAGTGCTCGCCCACTGGTACTACATGGGCTGAGTGCTTGGAAAAAAAATAAATTCCTAAGTGCCCAGTGGAGAACTGATCATTAGGAATTACAACTGAACAGGTGTGAAAACTCCCAGTTCCCTTCTATTTGCCATAGTAACTAAGAAAAGAGCGTAGAGAGAGATACTTGCATGAATATTGACTGTTCCCAGCTCCTTATCTTTTTTTGTTCCGAGATGCCTGTTTCCAGCTCTTGACTTAGCTTCTGTCTGGTGAGCTGAAGCAGCTCTTCAGCAGCCATGCTCTTGTCATGTTCTTCCCTTTCAAGCAGTGCCTGTTTAACCACCATCTCTTTTTTGTGCTCCTCCACAGCTTCTAGCAGGAACAACTTTGGCACATTGAGCTTGACCAGTTCTTGCACAAACACTCCACACTGAACATGTTTAAGCTCTTCAATGGCTTTCTGTGCTAGGCTAAACAGAAGCTCCTTCAGCTCTTCGCTGGCCTCATTGTCAAGCTTTTCAGTAAGTTCTTCAAATTCACTGGTGTGATCACTCAGAAGATTTTTCCAGTGTCTCAGGTAGCGAGAGATCTCATTAGTAGTTTTGAAGGGGTCTCCAAATGACACCTGCTCCTTCTGATGCTCTTTCTGCTGATTCATTTACCAAAAGGAGGAGCAAAGTTAAGAAAAAGGAACATCTTGAATTCTAGCTCCCTAAGTATGAATTTCTTAACAATGCAAAATTTCATACTTTTACATGTTCTTGAAAGTGCTTTTCAATGTCCAGAGGCTTACCTAGCCCTCAACAGATTGGCTTTGGGAGCACCTAGGAGGTCTGTCATAACTCTGACTATGGCTAGATATAAAGGCTGTGATAATGTGGACTGTTGCTAGATAAGAGCTAACACCTAAACAAATGCATCTTCATATGGTTTGACATAATCTCAGCTATCTGAATTTCAGTGATCTGACAGTATTCCAGAAATGAATCTGGATTGCACAGCAAAGAAGGAAAAGAATTTTTTAAAATTACCAAAAAAGTGAGGGTTTTTTTCCCCCTCTCATCTTACAGTTTCATTGGAAAAAAACCAAAGCTACCTACACTGAGAATAAATATAAAAAATGATGCCACCATCACCAGGCCAGCTTTCTATGCTCATACTGATATCTGTTAAAGAGCACAAAGCAAAAGATAAGATCCACCTCACCTAAACTGGATCATCTTAAGAACTACCACTTAATGCAAGGTAGTTTTTTTCTACATTTTTTAGGCAGAGAAAGGTAACTTTGAAGTATACCTTTGGACAACAACTCCCTGTTAGATCACCTGCAAGTCACCCTACATTATGTGATGACCTGTATCTTTTGGCGTTACCTTTGAGTTTTAGATGGCTGAGATGACATGAGCTCCACCACCAGCAACCATAGATAGAATATCTTTTAAATAGTTTTGGTTTGTAGGTGAATTTTAACTGTGCTATTGAATTCACTCAGGTCACACATGGCCAGGAAACCCAGAGAAAACAGTGGCTGTTGTCTGAGACACTGCCTCACAACCTCCTGAACCTGAGTTGGCTTTTGCCTGTCTTCATGTTACAGAAGCTTGTCATGACCCCCTTGGACACACTACACTAAGCAGAGGAGGTTCAGAAGTCTCTCCAGCTAAGCTGAAGTGACTTTCTTGCAGGTTTTTCTAAAAGAACAGCCATGAATTACTGCATGACTAACATAGAACATGGTGGTACACAGCTAAAACCAACTGGCACTTATTTTAAACCAGACTCCTGGCAGTGTTGACACCTGTTGTAAGAATTAAATTTTATTTTTCAATTAGTTCAATTTCTAATTAATGATAAGCCCTATGAAAATAAATACATTGAAAATAATTACCTTTTGCAGCATTTCCCGCCTTCGCTTGGTAATGAGTTTCTGGCGAAGCTTCTGCTTTTCTTGTTTTAAATCATGATCAAATTTCTGTTTAACAAAATTAATTTCAGTCTCAGCTTGGTCCAGCAGGATTCCCAAATGACTTTCAGGAAGATGACCTGCTCTGTAATAACAGTGTTTGAAGGCCGTTATCCCAAATTCTTAAGAGCAAAAGGACATCTGAGGCAATTAGCAGAATAAAAGTGCTCAGCACAATAGACACAAAGAATGATCTTTGTTTCTTTAGTAGTGACACCTGGGAGAATCAAACAAGGAAGGGGATAATCGAAGGACAATCTCAGAGATGAGCACAGAATTGAGGCAGCTTCTGAAGGTGCATGAAAAAGAAACAGGAAAGATGGATGGATGGCAAGGATGGACAGGAAGGTCAGGCAAGTGCAAAACCAATTATATTAGTTTGTAATGTAAGTGATACTCAAATGAGACATTTTAAACCTTATATATCATGCATATTTAATTTTTCCAGTTAATGTCCCTGGAATGCCATTTTATGTCTTTTCCAACTCCTTCTCCGCATTAAAAAAAAATTTCTCTTTAAAGTATGCATTCAAGTAAAAAGGACAAAAATTATCTTGAGCAGACAAAGCAATCATATCCACAAAGTATTTATATTCATACTTCTTATTAAAATTACATCAGAAGAACTATAGAGATGTCAAAATAATAGCAAAATTCAATTATCTGAAATGGCAAATTGTGGAAGTTCAAGACTATGGTCTACCTGCAGTTGCTACAGTATTTAATGCCAAAGAGAAAAAATGATCTCAACAGTACCTGCAACAGTTAAAGAAATCTCCCTTTCCACAAACTCAAATTGAATTTCAGAACTTACCTGCTATTACATTTACACTACAAGTTCCCCAAATCTTTCTTAGTCAGAAGAATAAAATAACAATTCAGACCAGGCTGCTGGACATGCATGACTTATAATTTCTATTGAACACAGTGGACGTAACAAATGTTGTGTTGAAAATGTCAACATGAAACTTTGAACTGAAAGCACCAATTTGTGACCTGAACC
Organism: Cinclus cinclus; assembly: GCF_963662255.1. Classification (NCBI taxonomy): domain Eukaryota; kingdom Metazoa; phylum Chordata; class Aves; order Passeriformes; family Cinclidae; genus Cinclus; species Cinclus cinclus. The sequence continues at coordinate 12,317,202 of NC_085050.1, read as the reverse complement.
TGGATGTTATACAGATACCTTCTAGTTTACCTATCCAGTCCCCATTTTTTTGAAGACATGAACATTACAGAGTCAGGACTCAGATGAATCCAAGGCTTTCAAGGTTTCATTCCAGTGTGATACCTAAATTAAAGTAGCATCTAAATGTGTTAAGCAAGCCCTTCTCCAGAAAGGAGAGTCTCATTTTGGTTTAAGATTTATTGCTACTGTGACAACTTAATTCCAACTCAAATTCTCAAAAGAAGAGCTAAAATGAAGCAGAAGATTACCACATTATCTTGTTTGCACCCACTGCACTGTAACCAGCGTGGCCAGATCCCATAATTCACACTTCCCCATCTTCTGCTCAAGCATCCACAACTATCTGATCAAGCCATGAAACATCACACCTCTATAATGTACATGGTGGGCAGGAACACAGACGTTTTATCACAGTTATGTCGAAGGAGATCCTCCTTTTGCAGAGCTTTTTCAAAGTCTATCTATTGCATTACTTTAATCTGCAAAGAGGATTAAAATACCTTTCAGTATTTTGAGAGTAATCCATCAAGCATCATTCTTGGCCAGGTAATTTCTGCCTTGAAACTAATCAATGTCAAAATTCAGTGTAATGTCAAAAAACTCACAAACGGCACCAAGTTTTTAGCCCGTATTTGGTAACTCGTAAGTCCTGCCCTTCCTTTTTGACTGAACCCAAGACAAAAGATATGTGAATAAGGGTAATTAATTATGGTGAGGAAGTGAGGAAAGATAATAACCAATATATTATTTTTAACACCTTCATCCTTCCTTGTAGGAAATAAACCCAGGCTTGCTGCATCCAATTAAAATCCCTGTCCAGATCAGTGAAAATAGTCTGCAATAGAAAAAGATAGATGTACTGGAACCACACAGCTAATGAAAGTTTAAGAAAAGTCATGCAACACAGAATGATAGGAAGGTGATATAAAGCTACCTATTTTAGGATAAAAAACAAAAAAAGAAAAAAAGGTCTACAGCACTTCAGTTGGTTTATTTAGAGATCCAGCATGTCCACAGCAAAAACTGTAGGTGATGCAGTATCCCACCACAGAAGCCGATGTCAGTTTATGTGTCAACTTACATTAAATGGTGTTATGGTAATTCCTAAAATTCCTTCATTCATGGTTTCATATAAATGCAATATAAAAAACCAATTACAGTGTTAGGAATAAAAGATGTCCTAGTCTCAAAGGACTCCAAACAAAAGTGCAAAACAAAAGGAGAGGAGAAAGGTAATGAGACAGTATAGACTGTATGATAAACTCCCTGGTCTCAGCATGCCAGACATTAAATCACTGAAGAAATGTGCAGGCATATGTCTTTCAACAAACAGAACTTTAATGAAGGAGAATACAGTGGTAATGCCAAGGATGCTTAAAGGGAGATTCTCCCAAAGGCAGTGAGCAACAAGGAAAGTACAGAGGTGAAGTGTGCAGCCAACAGCAGCTGTATCACAGGTCAACCAGAGAGAGACCTTGACTTCCCTGTATTGAACGAAAACCAACAAATTAAGGAGCACTGAAGTAAAAAGTAGGCCTTCATATTTGATGTTACAGAAAAGCAGTGTTCTGGGATACTGGACCCCAGCAAAGGAAATTTGTTTCATAAAGCTAGAGAACGAACAGGAGCATTATTAAAGCAAAAGGGAGATAGATACAAAGCAGAAAAGCCTGAATGTACATGGAGGCTGAATCACAACACTATACAGAAATTACACAGAGAGAACTGGCATGACTCTGGCCATGCTACTCCAGCTACACCAGGATTTCACCTGCTGAATTGGCATCTTGCTGTTCTCCAGATCACAATTCACGTAAATAATTCAGGGCAATAAATGTACTCCCTAAACAGCAGAGTGCTACAAGCAGAAAAGGTTTGAAGAGATCATTAGAAAACTTCATACTGATGAATTACTGCTGACTCCCAGAAATGTCCAGCCACAACACCATTGGAAAACTACTTTCTATGGACAAGGTCCATATAAATGATAATTATTAAGAAGAATGAGACCAGCACAAGGTGCTTGCTTCAATCTTTTGACCACTTTAGGAACACAATGCACAGGAAATTCTTGAGGTCTTAAAAAATTTGGGTTTTGGGATAAATTTATAAAGGAGCTTGCAACTGTTTGTACCTAATGAGTCACAAGAACTGAATTCAATTTTCAAGTGACTGAAGAAGAAAGAAATTTCTTGTGAAAAAGAAGATACTGGCAGAAGAATAACACAATGTTTTACAGATGTTGTAGTTTAATAACATCAAGCACCTTGCACCTCTGTTGATAGCAAGAGTAACCTAAGATAAACATTACCTCAAGTATTGCCCTTTTACCCATTATTCTTTAGGAAAAAACATAAAGAGCCTATGTAGCCATCCCTCAAAACCATGATTACAGATAATATTTTAAATTCTCCTTTCCTGCTTTTTGGTACTGTAGTCCAGACTTGATTTTCGAAAGACCCTGAGTACTCAAAAACTAGTCCAGAGAAATGGGACATTTAATTTAAATACAGCTTGAAAACTCTGGCTGCTCTATTTCACTTGAAATATTCACAGCCCTCCCTAGAACTGGTTTGGGGTTATTTCACTTTTTATAACATTCATTTCAAACCACACAGAATCCTTTTCATGGTAATTTGAAATTGCTTTGCTATTTGATAAATTTTAAACATACTATTAAAGCCTCATTTTTAAAAGACTTCTCCCTTCAATATCTATCTGCTGGTTTATCACTACATCTATCTGTGGTATATCCAATCTATATCTTCTCTCTCTTCTCCATTTAAGTTTTGTATTTTAGAATTCCTTTTATAACAGTAAGTTTAAGGCACTCTATTATAAAGCTGGACAAAATAGATTAAGACAGAGCTGTATCAATATTTAGACAAGCATGATAAAATGAAAAATGATAAAATGATGCTATGGTTACAATTTAAATTACCATTCAGACCAGACTTCTCTTGCTGCTCACCTTTTAATGCTCCAATTTGTAAAAATTCCCAAAATCACATTCTAGTTAGAAACTGAAATACGAGACTATGTTATGTAGCAATGAATTTCTCATGAGTTATACTAGGTAATTTCAGTTTGCCTGTAGAAAATAAAACAACAGCAAATAAACTGACATACTACATTCTGGAGTTTTATAGTCACATGACCTAAAGAATGAATTATAAGAGTTTGGCCAACATCTGTCTGAGAGGAATTACTGCTGCAGCAGGTGTGGGAAGTTAGATGAAAATAACTAGCTCTAGGCCCAGAGAGCCAAATGGGATTGCTTCTCTACAAATGGTATCTCTAACTATTGACACATGCCCTTTGTCCACAAACAACCAACCAATGAATACTCTGAAAGTTTAATAGGAGAGTGCTAGAAAAATTAGTCTTTCATTTTGGCAATAATGCTTGCTGCTTTTGGAAGTTTGGGGGGGGGTTGGATGGTTTTTAAATTCATTTAATACATTTTTGGGGATAAGACCCATGAGGTCTTCAATTAACTAACACTACACCTTTCCTTTCTGTTTTATAATTGATTTGTTTTGTGACTGCTAGGTGCAATAACAAGCATTAAACAATGGGTGAAACAGTTTTCCAGCTTGAGAAGTCCCAGGTGTTCACTGCAATGGTCACACAGTGAGGTTCTCAAAAGGGCTTTTCATACAACCACATCATCTCTGAAAATATCTTAGACCTTATAAGAGAATTCAAAAGAGAGGCATGAACTGATGGAAGGGAACTCTCTGTGAAAGATGTGTCTGAATTATATTTCCTATTCCAGGACATCTTTGTGTTTGAGCCACACAGCTCCAGACCTTATCAAAATGGTGCAAGACTACTGGATGAAGCTCTCTTCAACCAATGAATCTCAAGGCTAAACTCAGGGTGATTCAAGCTAAACTTATGGTATGATTCCAGTGAGGCAGAACACAGGACAATCAAAAAGAAAAGCAAGGAAAAGATTCCAAAAAACCATGATAAATTATTTTGTCACATCAACAGATGCAATCTTTGGTGGCTTTTAACAGACTTCCTGCTTCCTAATATTAAATTACTTTTAATTTAAGTTAACATTATGGAAGAAAAAACACACCATAAAGATCAGTGTTCATCTAGTTCTCATAATGCACATTTCACATATTGTCAGTGACTGACATCAATACAGTCATCTCAAATACACAAATAAAGCTGCAAGCACAGGACCAACAGCAGCAGTGCTAGGTTGTTTTCCTGTACACTGACATGCTTTGCTGCCCTGGTAGGCTCCTCAGTAATCTCTCCACATGCCAAACTAACACACCTCCCTGGGTAGCACCATGATGTCTCTCTCAGCGCCCCGCACAGCCACACAATTTTAAATAAAGACATCTCTGTGTGTCCACTGAGTCACCATTTCTACCTCTACCACGATTCTGCGTATCCTATCACAGAGCACTCAATCAGCCTGGATCTGGTATGATATCCCAAATAAATCAAATATGTGTATTACAACAGTCCATTTCCAGGCTTACGTTTTACTTCTTTGACAACACCTTTTAATTCCCTGAAACAGGTGTATTCTCTGCTAGTCAAAATCCTACAGTTACATTATTTATAAATTTTATCTACTTTCTATAGAAAATATTCATGATTTTCAGCTCTAGAAGAGAAATTGTACGTCCAACTCCTCAGACATATTCAATCACAAGTAATCAAAATTGTTCTTTTCTGTTAAATCGAGATATTTGTGCATAAAGCATGTAGACAAATAGTCTCCACTAGTACATGCTGCAATGGACTCTGGCAAATCTTACATGAGTCTGATTCCCACTGAACTCAGAATTACGAACAGGTACTATGTATGTTTCCAGCAATTCATCTCTGTGATGTACAAAGAGGGCACAGATAAAAAACCCTCATCTTAGCACCTCCTGGGATTTAACTAACAAAGTCAATCAGTTATGAAATATTTTATTAGAATTAACTAAAAGATAACATTTTTATGCAACTCTTCTGATAGGTAACCAGAAAAAAGACTTTTGAAGAGTCTGTTTTCTGTGAGATAACACAGTCAAATGGCTGACAAGGAAACAAGCTGAGTTATTTACCTTTCAGTCTTATTAATGAGACTTGATATCTGTGCTGCTGTAGCATTTATAAGAGCAGAGGCATGAGAATCCCTTGACTGTATCTTACTTATAAGATATTCTCTGTAAGAAAATCTTTTATTCAGATGATATTTCTTGCAAGCTTGCAAAAAATCCATTAGCTCTTCAATGTCACCCTACAGGAAAGAATGTGAACAAATGTGAACGTTTAATTGGATGTAACGCTGACTTCAGTCAATACCTGTGAGTATCAGACCAAATTTTTTCATTAAAAGGGCAAAATTAAAAAATGCCTAAAAGTGTAAAAAAAACTAAGCTTACATCAACTCTACTCTAATGACCATATCAAATGATAATGGTTATTTCAACAAAACAAAATAAATAATGTGCTGAGATTTTTGCCTGATTACCTGATAGCTGTATGTACTTTCCTGAACAGTTAGTGCACATCCTGAGTGCCCTGAGTTAACAGGTCTTTTGATCAGATATCCAAAATTACAAACACATGAACCCTACCAGCATTAGCAGAACTGTTCTGTACAACATGCTGCATGATTACATAAAAGGTCACATTTTCAAAGGTGTCTATAAGTTGGCTTCAAAGTTACCCTCTTCCATGTATGTTGAGTACAGCATAGGGAAAGCCAAGCACACTGAACACAGGCTGGCTTAGAAGCTCCACCTTCCAACACTGGGAACAGGAAGGGTTTAGATACCTACAGATGGGTCTGGGCAGAGAGCAGAGTTAGGCACACAGTGCTGTACAGCAGACATTCTGCTAGCATAAATAGCCAAGACAAGGTCTGCTGGTTACATGACCCAAGTTTGAGCAGCCAAAACACAGTCAAAACTTTTTACACTTGCTCTATCTCTTTGACCCAGCTGCTTAACTAGTTCTGGTCAAAGTCCTTGCTGCATCTCCCTCTGACAGTGACCAGTTGCAGCTTCTGTATATAAGGTTGTGCATCAGATTTTAGGAGTGGGTCTTACATGCTTTGAAATATACTTTCCAGATGTTGCTTCTTAACCTCCCCCCTCAACCTGCAGGACCACAACAATCATACTCTTCCTCAAGAAACAGCCAGAATAAAACTTCCCAGAACTTTTGTAATCTAGAGCACTAACTTCCAACACAAATGGAGGAAAAACCAACCAAACAAAAAAAAAGCAAACCATGAGGAAACAAGCTATTCTGTTGCAAGAGGCTTAAAATGTAACTGAAATCAAAACTTAAATCCTGAACATACTCTTCATCACCACCCCTCAATCATATCACCTGAAGATACACAACTCCTCTAAGTACATAATCATAGTACTTCAGACACACCACAATTTCACTAATCTACATATTTGGATTGGGGAGCTCAGTACATCTTCTGAATTACAGAAGAGCACTTGATGCCTAGGGGGTTTTGAACATGTTGTGCTCAATATATAGTTGTCTAGATATCTAGATGTGCATAATAAAGGCATTATCATTTTTTAAAATACTTTCTATGAAAGCTAGTTAGGAAAGGGATAACATTAATTCTGAAACATTTCTCAAAAGCTACTGCAGGTTTGTATTCTGTCTTTAGCTTAGGAACGGCAATATCATCCTATTACCTGCATTTTAGAGTAACCTTCCACTAATGTTTTAGCTGCTTCCAACTTCAGCTCCCCTTTTGAAGTGGCATTTGTTATCTGTGTAAAAAAGATAGTATGGAGCTCCTTTCTTTGGGTAACAGCCAGCTCTCTATAAGCCTTTGCAAAATATTCCTCCTGCTTTACAAAAAGGAACCTCTTCAGGCAGTCCTGCTCCAGTCTGTGAAGTCTGTCCAGAAGACTTTTGTATTCTACAGCAGGCTGCAGAGAAGAAAGAAACAAATGCATCAGAAGTGATTTTCAGAACTCCACACATTTTAAAGTATCAGTGCTACTAGCTCATATAAATTCTAAAAATACTTCAGTTACTGTCATTTCAGGTTTAAGTGAAGGCTAATATTGAATGAGTGTACACTTTCCATAGTTTTCACCTGTTTGGATGGCAGGGTTGTACAGTTGCCAGTCTCTAATCCACTTCCAAGGCATAATGAAGTCCTTTTAGAATTCACAAGTCTTATATAAGCTAAATTATATAAAATGGCATGAAAGTCAACACAAAGTCTATATATAAAATAAATTTTTTAGGTTTCACCAATCCTGAAATCCTATTAAAATTAAACAGATTCAGACTCATATAACGCATACCAATGAAATAATAATAAGCATAATTTAAAAAACAACATAAATTAGGAAAGAAACTTATTCTACTAAAAATCACGAGAAGATTTTACTATTGGTGACCTACTTTAACTCTTAGTTTCTACAAATCAATCCAAGAGCATCATTTTAGATTTTTATTTCCAACCATGGAGAAGAATTAAATGGCAATTACTTTAAAAGCTTCTTTCCCAGAAATACTTCTTAGTTCTACAGTAAGACTTAAATATTCATAGTTTTAATCTCAGATGGCATAAAGTCATTATAGAATCAAAACATACATGTCCCACAGAGCAAAGAATGCTTCTTATGCCAGCAGAGCTACCTAACAGTCACCGTCAGTCTTGCTAAATTTCATACCAATTATCTTGAGGAGAACTGCCCTCTGCACTTCACTTCTCATTCCCAAGAGACACATTGCAGGCAGCAAATAATTAATCAAAAAGGCAAGGAATATAAATTCTATGTTTTGCCTGAGAAGGGGAAGAGGTCATTGCTCTTGCTGTTTTCCATCGCCATCCCTTGGGTGTCAGTACACCTGCTGCCCAGGAGGATGGCTGTGAGCCAACCCTTCCACTCCAAAATGTCCTTCTGGACCATGTGCCATGGCAAGTATAAAACCAGTTCCTTCTACAGACAGAAAAGTGAACAGCAACATGACAGGACATGGTAAATGGAGCAAGATAGGTACTAGACTGCCCTTAATAATTTGCTTGACTCCTACTATTTTGGATTCTCATTATAAATCAGACTGAACCAACACCAATACATTTCTTACAAAGCAAAGCTACTTTGATAAGAGTATATTTAGTGTGGGTTCACACACTGAGTTTCAGTCAGGCCCCTCTCTCTGCAAAGGCAGGAGTTATCTCAGTGAGGTCTAGGCTCTTTCTGTACCCAACAGAAGGAAAAAATCTCCTGTAGAGTACAGTTCACCACATCCTTACATTGTTCACAAGTATCTGTTCCTTCTCACCTCTTGCATTTATAGCACCTCTAGTTCAGGATAGGCACATCCTACAGGTATGGGAAGCTACAGAGTCACAATTTAAAATGCACCTGGAAACATCAAAGAAATTCTACTGGCACACTAGCCTTGTGCAATTAATTTTCTCTATGCAACAGCCTGATAAAACAAAGTTCTTCCTGAGAGCTTCAACATACTGGAGTACTTTAATGGGTCATACTCAGCTAAAAAAAAAATTATTGTGCCAAAATTTAATCATGAATTGTCATAAAAGACCTTAACAATTATGGGTATGTGATATGCAAATACCACTTGTGGTCCAGAAGCAAAGCCCCACTGGTAAGTAACAAGCTGCACTATTTGCTCCCAACAAGTCACCCTCTTAAAAGACAATCATGAAACACCAACTTGGGCATTTTGGCATTTTAAACCTATAGAGATGAAATATTCAAAACTTAACAGAATCCTTCCAAGCCACAAGAATTTGTTAAAATAATAATAATAAAGAAAAAGGGTGGGGGAAATAAGTTTTATTTTAAACACTCAAAATACTTGAAAAAAGACATGGCAAACTGGAGCACTGTAAGGAATCATACTCTAACTTCAGTTTACAAAAAAAATGTTATTTATTATAAAGAGGCTATTTCTAAGACAAGTCTCTTCCTTGCTGTCTAAAATGCGGGTTTTTCTGGTTGCCTTCACTAAATTCCAGAAGGAAATCAAACTTTGTTTTGCAGACATTCTAATTTTCTTCAAAAATAGAACATAAATATCAGAAGCTTTTTATCTAGACTCTAAGGTTTATGATGCAGGGAGTTTGTTCTGCTCTGAATGTGAGAAATACTTCACATGCCTCTGAAATCTCAGAAAGTGCTGCAGTAAAATACAGTAAATAAAAATACATCACTTTGGAATAGTATAAGTGATTATTAAAAAACCCCAAAATGAACAGGATAATGACAACCCTTTGTTTTCAGATGTCGCAGATTCTCAAGAAAAATTCATTTTCTGGTGAAGTTAAACAGAATTTCTTAGTAACAAATACCCTAACCATGACATCTGGACTTTTGAACGTACTTAATTGTAGATCTTTATCTTGACTCTTCTAGGAGGATAACTAAGATGTTCTAGTCTTAGTGAAACCATCTCCATAAAACTACATATGTTGCAAAATATCTTGATTTTAAAACCAGGTTTACCTTTTCGTTAATTTTCTTCATTAACTCCTCAGCCTCTTCATTTGCAGCTCTTACTTTTTGGTATTGAGCCTCCATTGTCTTCCTAGTTTCCAGATCACATTCAGCTGTTAAAGCCACCATTTTCCTTTCATACTCCTCTTGAATCTCTTTCTCCATTGCAAGAAACCGCTTTTTGAAAAGGGAACTTATCTTCTTCTCCACATGGGGAAGGAGGCTGTGATTTAAGACCATGTTCTTCAACATCATTGCAACCACTTCTTTACAGATCTGTGTTCGACTGGCCTCCAGATCAGCATCTGCCCGTGTCAGGCTGGCAACCTCCAAACTGTACAAAGGTTATGAGGATGTTAAAAGCCACAGATTATGGGAAATTTCTATCAGAAGACAAGAGCTGAGCATTCAATCTCTAGATTGCATCTAGATTCATTCAATACTGGGTAATGAAATGGCAGTCAGAGATGTGCAGGAATATCACAGTATATGATAGTAATAATTCATTAAACAGCAGGGTGAGTCAACTTCTACTCTAGCAGCTTTAATGAAGTATGACCATGCTTCCATTTCCATTTCAGACAGAAGAAGAAAATTCTTTTCTTTATTAATATTCAAAACATTCCCTCAGATAAAAGCTAATAGAAATGTCTGACCCCCTCCCAAAAAAAAAACAAACACTATCTCTGTTGGAAAGCAGATCAAATGGGCACCTGAATAGACTATAAATTTTACTGACTTTGTAAAACAGTTCTAAACTCACTGCCCCATCTAGACTGATACATCAGTGTTTCATATTCTTGGCTGGTGTACTGCCTTCTCTGCAGAGAAGAAAGGACAGTTTCAATTATGTGCTCATATAAATAAAATAGCTGGTACATGAACATTAATAGAGTTATAGAAAAGAGATTAAAACCAGATGGAAATTCAAGAGCTTTTAGAAAATGCAGTATGTCATGTTGCATATAAATACATTCCCATTTATCTTTCAATTGGAATTAAAATTATTCTAATTTCATATACAATGTAACTAGTCTAAATTCTACACCTGAACTCAATTCCACACTGGAAAATTCAGTGGCATTTGCTCCTGCATGTCAAATTACATGAATACAGAGTACTGCATTCTTCTGTGTATGGACCATTTCCTTGTGACCTATAAAGCATATTTTAGGAACTTAAACCCATTCATTATTTTGATTAGGCTAAATTACTGGTCTAATTTTTTCATAGAAAAATCTCAGAATAAATTTCAAATCCATAGCAAAGCTCTTGGTAAGACCTGCAAAAGAGTGGAATGATACTACATTCAGAATCATATAAATGAAGGCATGCAAATCTAGAAACATCTTGGTTTTTTTGTCAAACTTTCCTTTCCTTATGTAAGCAAGTAAAATTTAATCAAAAGTAAACCAGTGACATATCATCATTGCCTCCATGGTAGTACTCTCCCCATCTTGAAATTGATGGGATGAAATTGTTTTCTTATAAAAACTCAAATACGTGAAGTATTTGGGAGACTAGCTTGGAAATGTAATCATCTAGCACAGATTGATTTTCTGTTGCAATTTCTTGAAACCACAGATACACACTGGTGATGTCTGTCCTCATCTTGGTAATCTGCTGCAGGTCTGGCTGGTTGGTCACAGCTACTAATCCTCCTCCATTTTATCCCCTCTTCCTTATATACAGGAACAGAAATTGCTGCCATTGAAGTACCATGAGCCTGCAACACTCCTCACGATAATCTGAAGATCCTGTAAGAGCTAATATTTGCTATAATATCCCCAAGGCAACACAAGCATCCAGCTTCTCTACCCTGTCTACAGATGGACACTGCAGTGGGAGGTACACAGTTCTCTTGGGTAACATTCACCTACATTCATGGTAAAGTACCTCAGGGCACTGATCCCTGGGGAGAGCCCTTCTTGTTCCACACAGAGACAGGTGATGGCAAGATCAAGGTAACAGGATGCTGAAGCAACACAGCAGATACAGATATGTGCTTTCTCTTAAGTCATTTTGTTTATAGTCTCAGGACCTTTGCTGACACAGCCAGCTATTATAAAGCTGTTTATGACAACTTGAAGAAAAAGAAGTGTTTCAGAGTTGTGTAAATACACTTAAACAAAAACAAGGATTCAGAGAATGGGAGCTTTATGCTGTATTTCTCTAATGACTGTGAGGCAGTGGTAGGAGGCTTTCCTTCATAGATTCACCAATTCACTATTAGACTGCAAAATCCAAGCCACCAGATTTATTTTTCTGTTTTACTTCCTGCTTTAAGTTCAGCAGCTCTTATTTAATTGAAGCGTATCTGTCTTCTGTGAGAAACATCCTGGTTTTCAAGCATGACCTAACAAAGAACTGAACATTTTAATCAATTGTTCCGCTAGATAACTTATTAAAAAAATGGTAACCTCATCCTCAGAATTTTATTAGTTACAACTTTCAACTATCTTTGTTTGCCAGAACAACAAGTTTCTTAATCATTATTTTTCTGTTCTTCAAGCATGCAACGATAGATGGTCACCCCAGCACCTACTAACCCTTTCTTACTGAGGTGTGAAAGACTGAATTCCTCATCTCCCTCCCTAGAAAGTAACACTTCACAGCTCTACCACATTGTTACACAGTTTATAAAACATAATTTATTCCTTATCACAAACACAGGGGATTTTTAAAAAAATTTTTAAACACTTCAAAGAAGATTAAAGCTATTCCTCACCCACCTATCTGTTACTTTTCCACTCTTTTTCACCAGTGATCCCAAGAATGAAAACCAAAATGAAACACCATCAGAACATTTCCCATTATCTTTTCCTCAGTCTTTCCACAGCACTCTTTCTACTTGCTGCAAGTCATTACAGACTCAACCTGATTCCATTTCAAGCAAGATTCCCACATTCTTTTTCACCCTGAAGAACTACAGTACCCCAGTAACTCCACATGATGCAAAAAGCAAGAGGAGCAATGATAATAACCACCTGATGCTGGTGTGTCAGCAAGTGAATAAAGACACTCCTACGATCTCAGGTGTATTTAACCTGAAACACACACTCTTCTTTTTCTTGACAGTACATTGGTGAAGAAGGCAATGGAAGAGAACTTTATTAACTGTTCCACCAAACCAAGGGTAACTAGCAGAGAAAAAAATAATTACAAGCTCCAGCTCTCCCAGGTCACATCTTCAAAGATAGCAGCCACACCATCACCTTTTGGCAGTGGCAGCTGAAGAAAGGTCATGTCTATAAAACTTGAAAGCTCCCTTCCATGTGATGTGCTCTACTTCTGGCCTGTGATCTTCACACAGCAGCCAGCAGAAATGAGACAAGCTCATCACACACATCAGAAACTTTGCTTCAAGCCCTTTACTCAAAACAGAGAGGTTGAGGGTACCCCAGCATGCTGCACCACACTAACAGTCAGTAAACACAGAAATCCTGCACATATAATAAACCAAATGCTTTCATTTGATTTCATTCAATTCCCTCTGAAGAACAATGTTTACAATCAACCAGATTAAATGTTTCATGTCACATAGGGAAAAAAAATTCTAATGTAACACTCTGTATCTCCTCAAGCCAAGGTACATTTCATAATTTGCTTTAAATGCACTCTGCTTGTTACAGCAATTGATGTTTAAAAGGTCTTGCTTCAATTTCTGAGCATATTCAGCATCATAGAAACATGAAGGCTAATGAAGTACAGATCACTGACAGCAACCTATTGATGAAAAAGATGAAAGCTATTGTTGGACAAAGCATGCAGAGAAAGGATGAGGACAGTACAGAAGGCAAGTGGCACAAAAGGGTGGGGGAAGGAAAGGTGAACAGACACACAGAAAATGTAACCTCAAACAGCAAATGTAAAGCTTTTTCACTCACTTGAAGAGAAAGAGGTTTTAAAAATCTGTCAGAGATCTGGAAGGGGAGAATCCCAGATGCCAAAATAGAGAAGCAGAGAGAGTGCCTGAGCAACTGATGTCCTCCACAGACCTAATGAAAGAATACAGGACAGCAGATGGGGGTCAGGAAAGCAACTATAGTAAATTTAAACAAACAAGCAAACAAACAAACAAAAACAAAACAAAAAACTCACAACACACAACAAAAAAAGGAAACCTCTCATTAACTACCAAGTAATTGCGTCTTTAAGTCTTAGTATTCAAATTACAGGCCCACAGAGAAAATTTTTGAACGCAAGTACTAATAGCTGCTGTATTTAACAGTCCCAAAAATAACTATTGGCTTTCAGACACATTTTAAAAACTAATTCTGAATTTATAAAGATAAGAAACTAGTGTAACACAACTTTCAGAAGTCTAAAAGGGAGAGAAGCATTAAACAAATTCTTCTTTGGTGATATTTTCTCACCAAAACAGAAAAGCCTGTCATTCTCAGAAAGTTCTTCTCTCCTCTTCCAATGGAAGCCAATGAGTAGCACACATATTACAAAAGTATCCAGAGGTGACTGGAGCTCAGTGGTAGCTGCTTCTATAAAAGTATTGCTTCAGATACACAAGGCTCTTGAAAAGCATGTAATTAAGCAATTTAGAGCCATTTGTGGACACTTTGTCTCCAGCAGTGACTTGGAGGCCCAAGGCACAGTAGCTGCACCAACTCCTGATGGAGAGGGAATGGTAAGAGGAAAGGACAGACGGACAAGCATCCCAACTCAGTGGCACCCACTGTTACAGCCAGAGCACCACGTCCTGTACCCATGGGCACACTAACAATGGGACAGCTGCAGTGAGGAAGGAAACTGGAGGACAACATCCAGGCATTATTGTCCATGTTGCCTTGTCACACTCCAGAGGAGGGAAGATGGAGAGTCAGACATGAAGAAGCACAAAGAAACCAGTGCTGGCTTTAGTCACAGTAAGCAGAGAAAGCCAATTAGAGCATAATGGGCATTAGAGGTCTTCAAAAGCTGCTGATCTGGTTTGTTTCACAAATTATCCATTTTTCAGGGGGCAGTAATACAATAGCAGTAAATTGGGCTGTATTTTGATATTTTTTTTTTCTGTTTTTTTGTCTGTTTAGTTTGTTGTGTTTTGTTGGTGGTTTTCTAAAGTACCATGTCAATGTGACCCCTCTGTTCAGCCCCATACCTTCCTCCCTTCAACATCTCCCTCCTTTTTTCTTTCCTTTGCAGTCCATGCTCTCTACTGGGTCCACCCTCAACAGAGACTATAAACACTTCAGGGCAGGGATTTACACAGGTGCATCATGACAAGGCACAAACCTCTGCAGGAGACTCAAACTGTACTAAAGTAGAAGCAGAGGCAATGGTGTGAGATCTGAACACCCAGCAATAGCTAGTGATTGCCAAACCCAGATTTTTTCAGCCTCCTGTGCCAGAGTGGGATGTGTTGCCTTTCCCTGGTCCCTGACTGCTGCCAGGCTGTGTTAGAACAGGTCTGAAGATTCTCTGTGATACACCAGTAGCTACACTGGCCTGAAGCCAGCTCTGAACTGGGGGAGTTCATCCATCAGTCCTGTGGCACCTACACAGCCAAGCGTGAACTCAGCACAGCTCATGCAGCAGCCTACAGAGAATACAAGACATCAGATCAGTAAATGAAATTGCTAAGAAAGGTACTTGAGGGATATCTAAGGATGCTTTCACATGGATGAGTCACAGGTTAAGTTCAGCTTTCCAGAAGTCACAATGCTGATTCCTGATATAAAGCCAAGAAGTAACAATTACATAAAAACTGAAAAAGATGATAAATTGAGCTGAGAGACCAGAAGCTCTTCAGAAAACAAAAATTCATAAAAACCTGATAGAAAGTCTAAGCATTAGATCTGGCAGCAGTTTCACCCATCAAATTCCTTTAACTCTCCACAACAATATAAAGAGAATATTTCAATTCTTACAATTACCTGTTAAGAAAGCATTTTAAAAATACAGCATTTAAGAGACTGTGAACCTCTGCATTGCTTGCAGAAAATAAGAAATATGATCAATCTGTGATCTTCAGAAAAACAATTTTAAAAATCCATCTACCTACAATATCACTGTTGCAACAGAGTTCAGAAAATGGTTATTTCACTATTTCACTCAGAAAAGCATCTATGCAAAAGGAGCGTATGAAAGATTCTAATTCTGCTTCTGGTGAAGTCATCACACATTTCACCACTGATTTCAAAACCTCCAACTTCAACCTGGATACTAACAAAATAATATGTATTATTGCTATATGCATTATGCATTAATGCCTGAGGAGCTTCCAACTCTGCTATGATCTCCTCAGAGTCTTCTCATCTATCCAGGCAGGATGAGTATTCAGATGATCGAAATGGTAGGAGATATCAATCTTCATTAAAAATGATATAGAATAAAGCATCAGGAACAGCACATCTCTCAAAAGGAGACTCTCTTCCGGACGAGATAAATTGTTCCAGGTAGACAGCAGAAATGACCCTTATAATTCTAAACACTTCATAGTTAGCCAACATCAAAGAAAAGTGACATTTTTAAGATGGAAAAAAAAATTTATTCATCAATTTTACATTACTTGTTTTCTTCAGCTCCCCAGTCATACAGGCTCTTATCATTTATTAAGCATTTGTGCTCTGATGAAAAAAAAAGTATAGTTTACACTATACTTGTTAAGTTTCTAGCAGCATTCATAACACAGAACTACAAATGTAGGGTTTGGAGTTCATTCTGTGAGCATTCACTGCATCTCACAGTTATATAAAAGTGATTATTATTTATAGTTCTATTCCTGCATTGTACACATTTCACAAAAAGAGAGTACTGAATACGCTTTCCCTTCAAAAATTCCAAAATTTTAATTACACTCTTTCCAAGTTATGAAAAACAGAAATTTATCTCCTCATTTTTTTTTGTATTAGCCATGTAACTATTTCTCACCATTTTCTGTGTAGTAATATTCAAGTCTAGGTGCTATGACAACATGATCATTTATACCCCATCTCTGGCAGTGTTCAAAGCCAGGCTGGATAAGGCCTTGAGCAACCTGGTCTGGTGGGAGGTGTCCTTGCTTATGGTGGGGGCACTGGGACTAGAGGATCTCTAAGATCCCTTCCAATCCCTTAAGATTATGATTCTATGATTCTTACTTTCCATTTAAATTAAGGGTTTAAAAAAATAGAACTTTTGCTCCATAGCAGATCAAACTGGCATGTACACCAAGAAATTTAGATTTTAAAAGAAAAAGTGAACTTCTAAGATCATGGTGAATTGATTTTGTTTTTCTGTCAAGGCTTCCTGGAGACAGTTTGATCCTGTGCTCTAGTACATTGGCCTCAGTGTCCTCTACCACAGGAAAAAATTAGCTGCAATGGACACATATTACTTACGCATTTACCAAAATAATTGGTAGTACATAGTGTGTATCAGCAAGCAGGTTCAAATTCAGCTAGAGCTCTGACAAACTCAAGGAAGCACAGCAGTACAAAATTAAGATTAAAAAGAAAAAGTGTAGTAGTGAAAAGCCATTTAAAGAAATTAAGTTCCCTTTAACATGTCTGTATGTTTTGAAATTATGAAAATGGTCAAGCTCCATCATGCTGGACAAAAACCCAAATTACTCAGCTTTCTTCATATTCTTCAGTAGAGATATAGACAAAGAGACCCACAACATTTTGGAACATGATCTTGTAGTGTGCATGTCAAATATACAAATCATATAGCTTCCCCTCATTAGTATTCACTGTCCAGAAGCCAATATTCAGTAATATACACAGCAAGGAACCTACTGAGAATAAAAATCAAGCTATTTTGCTGCATAATGTACATCAAGGACATGACTTATTAAGACAAAATTCACAAAATGAGTAACCAAGAAGTTTCCTTATGAAACATTAAAAGTATGTTTTGTTCTTTAGCCAATCCTCCTGACACCGTAAACTGTCTACATTCCAAAGGTGTCCCTGTCCATAAATATTAAACACATGCTCCTGATGTAGCTCCTAAGTGATTTGTCACTGTCACTTCTTAAAAAGACAACTTTATGTTACAAAGAAGAAAACAACATGTGGCTTCTACTTTTCAGAGTATTTTTCTCATTTGTAACTGAAAGAGCAGAATGATTCCAACCATGACAGTGCAATGAAAAGGATGTTGGCAAGCTTGTGTGTCATGCAGACAAAAATGAAACATACCTGCACTAAAACATGCAGAAGGAATTACCAAGATAGCGTACTAGCAAGATGATGTTGCTTGGCTGAAAATAGCTAACACCCTTTCAATCATCTCTCAAAGCAGGAATCACTGTAACTTTGGATACCTTTGTGGTCTATCTACTATCCTCAACCTAGTAAAAGGAAAAGGTAGCTTAGAAGGTGAAGCAGGTTAGTGAGTGTTGACTAATGGGCATCTATTTGATTCACTGCAACACTCTACCTCTTCAGAGGTAAACAAAATAGAAAAATGAAGCAAGACACATATGCACTAACTTTGTAAAAACATTAAAAAACTTCAGCCCCTGGACACACATTCAAACTAAGACACAAAACCTGTTTTATAGGTTTAGAAATAACCTGCTGTAAAAATAAACTTTTCCAAAGGTTTGCAAGAATATATGTCTTTCTATCCATAATGGATCTGAAAATAGTCCAACAATGTATTTTCAACAGAGCTAGACACCAACTATCCCTGAAATAAATTGATACTAAAGTGAGTTAAAAAAAAAAAAAGTTTGATCCTGTTCTTCTTAATATTTATAAAATTATTTTAAAGATAAACCTTCACAAAGCCCGAGTTGCTATACAGGTATAAAAGCAAGGAACAACATGCAATTTATAGAGATAAGTTTCCAGTCATCAGGGAAAGGCAAAAAACAATAATGCTGTTAGTTACCCTGTAAGAAAGAGAATTCCACCCATGGTCCTGTAACTCTTCAGCTTCTACAGATTTTATAGTTGCATAACACTGCTTTTAACCTCACTTACCAGGAGGTAATGGTAAGAGTGCATAAACAACATCTGCTCATCCTCACATAAGACCTTTCCATAAAATTCAGCTGAAGAACAGATGACCTTTAACAGTGGCATGTTTCTGTTAAAAAGCCTTTCAACAGTATCAGGAGCATTTCTGTGCTCTAGGAAGTGGTCCCACCAACCACAGGTACATAGTATCTTTCTGGCAGCACTACAAACTATCACACCTTAAACTCTGATCCAGCTGTTTTCAAAATACACTGCTGAACAGTAATGCTGGAACTCAGCAAGGGCTCTCTTTTCTAAGACAAAAGCCACACTTTTGAAAGCAGAACAAGTTAAGCAGTAGTAGAATACCGTGTCTCAATATTTTCTTGCACACCTTTCACATAGCGAACCACAGAGAGACAAAGCAAGGTGTTTATTTGGATTGTAAAACTTGCATGTCTAAGGCCTGGATGGAGTTGTGACTTCTACAAGTGAATCAGTATGAAATATGATGGCTTTCCATTTCCATAAATGATTGTTTAAAACAGTTCAAAAACCTAAGGTAGTGCAGTAATACGTGTAAACAGACACAACAAAAAAAAAAGAATAAAGAGACCATACTTGAAAGATATTCAAAGGTTTGGCTAATGATAAAAATAATAAATGTAATAGCAGTGAATTCTTACTCTTCTAAAGCCTGAAGCATGTTCCCAGGTTCTTCGAAGGACAGAATATCAATGATTTGGTCATTCGTAATTATATCCTCACTAAAGAGATCACCTGAATTAAATTGAGAATGCTCCAGTTTGTGATTTTGGCTGAGATCATGCTGTATCTCCTAAAAAAAAAAATAAAGGATAAAAAGTAGCAAACTTTAGATTATAAAAAAAATGCATAATGACCGTGTGATCTAATTTTATTTCAGTTTAACTCTAGTCAAGAAGGTTTCTACTTATCATCAAACTGTAAAGCTGGAAAGAGTATAAAGAAGTTGTGAAATTCAGATATGTATCTGAAATCAAATATACTACTTTTATTTCAGACTGATCTTTTTTAGTGTATAACTGATCTGGAATATGAAGAAATTATCTGGAAGATGAAGAAATGGAGAACACAGAACACTTGTGAAAGTCATCTAGAAAGTTGTGCTCCACTTCAAACTTTCTAGGTAATTTTTTTTTAAATTGCCATGGCATACAAACTACATATAGCAACATTAGAGAATTGTTAGGTGAACAACATGGAAAAACTAATCCTATTCACGATGCAAGTGATTCATTTCACAGAGACTTCAGACTGAGAGTTTATAATATTGTGGAAAAACCTCACTATAAATATCTGATGCTGGACTAAGCTGAACCTTTTTTACTAATTCATTATCACTATTTCTTTTGTAAAAAGAAACAAGTCACATCTTTTTCATTTAAAGAGATTAACTTTTCAAACCTAAAATAAACAGAGATTACTGATGGTGTAATTTTCAACTACAGAAAGGCTGTAAGTGATTTGTGAGCTACTCTGGTCAGTCCAGAGTGATGAGAGATCCACAAACCTTTTGGCAGACAAGGGGTTTAAACCTCTCAGCATCCCTCTCTTACGACAGTTCCAAACACTGTTATATTCTCACCAACATCTCTAGCTCCCTCCCAATGAAGTTGTTATACCTTACATAAATAGAAAAATAATTGGTAGAAGGAATGGCTGGAATTGCACCAACTTGATAATCACACTTTGATTATCAGATTCTCTACTTTCTTTCTCCGGTCCAATATATACTGAAATACATTCTTCAAACTGGCACAAAACAATGAAAATACTTCATCCTCAAGCCCATCTGTTTTTCTTAATCACTGAAGGTATTATTGCACATTGAAGAAACTAAGACCAAAATTCAAATCCCTCTTCCTGATAATCAGAAAAAAAATTGCACCCAAGTTGCTGTGCCCAAGATAAGTTGTCTATTCCCTTGGCAACTAATTATAACCCAGAGACATGTGCTTCTAATTCTGAGGGACAGAGGGGAGGAAGAGGGGAATATGTAAAAAGACCAACAGGCAAAGGGCAATCCCCCTCTGACCTACAGCCAATATCCTGGTACTGACAGCAGTTTTTTTGATCCAGGTATCATTCTTACACTCACCTCTAAATCTGATTGCACTGAAGTTTAGAGGCTGTAGAGATTACATTACCTGTGAGCCAAATCCATCACTTGATGGCTTTTTATTCATCTTCAAAAACTCTTCAGACAATCTTAGTTAGCAAGTTATATCATCACATACGATCAGTGAAAAAAAAAAAAAAACCTACCCTGACAGACAGTACAACTCACCTGGTTTTTATTACAGAAACTCCATTTTAATATTTGGGTTCGGTAAATGATGAAAAAGACAGCACACGTCAGCACAAAGGAAACAAAAAAAGCAATGAAGAACCCTGAAGCACTGATGGCATGGCTGTATAAAATCTGAAATTGTAAGATAATTTAATTAAAATGTTATTTTAGATATATTTAAAGGTCAGATCATAACTGTAACTCTAAGACTGGAACTGTAAGCAAAAGACCAAATTATTTTAAAATAGCTTCACACAACTTCAAGATTTCTCAGCCTTATGTTATTACTACATCTTGATGAATATTTTCAAACAAGTGTGTATTTTAAATAGGTTTCCAAGTCAGAACAGTTTGCTATGTTTATCTTATCCAAATTCCTGTGTGATTCAAGCAAGAGAACACCACAGACTGATTTTTTTTTTTACTGTGACTTTCGGGTGTCCTGCACTTAATAGCCTATTTTCCAAAGTTGCCACTCTTCTAAGAAGTTTCATTGAAATTGATGGCATTTGATGTTATTCATGGGCTCTGAAAAGTCAGTCAGATTTTGGCTACTTTAATTAATGGCCATTTCTTGATTGAATGAAACTGAGTAAACACCACAGGGAGAAAGTCCCAATATGAGTTCAGAATAAACGTGCAGCTGACACCCACCCAATCTGTGTGCAACCTCACAGCTTCTGCATTAACCTGAGTCAGAAAAGGCTGGCAGGAGCACTGGAACCATGAGCCTGATAACAATTTTGTAGACCATTCACTTCAGCTCTTAACTTAATCTTTAAATTGAATTGCATCAAAAATTTATTTTTGCTTCATGTTCTATGTAGCAAAAGTTAACTCCATGTTTGTTTAGTTCTATCAGATCTTTCAATGAAAAACATAGCACAGCTATTAGTGTAATGTTTCACCACAAACTGATCACTCTGCTGGGGCTAGGAACTGTAAATAATTAACATGCTGCTTGCAATCTGGATTTGTTTTTTTCTTGGAGCAGAAACCTGACAGCATTCCATAGAGTCAATGGTAATTCTGCATAGGAAACAATATTAAAACATGGTCCACAATTTGAAAATAATTTATTGCAATTTAACACCTCTGTCACATCAGGACTCTGACTGAGATCCCTCCAACTTCAGGGAACAGGAGATGCCATAGATAACACTTAGGGAAAAAAAGGTGCTTTGAAACCACCTCATTTTTTTGTCTGAACCCACTTGCATCTGTCTAATTTCCATGCATTCTGTGAAATTTAAGGATCTCTCTAGGCCTCTGGGGAAAGCAAGGATCTGGTGAGGCTATGGATTCAGCAAAGCTGGAAAGAAGCTACTTAGCTTAAGTTTGGGTGAAGAAAAAGAACTGGCTATGGAATTACTCTGCACTTTCTATGTCAAAGGTGACCCATGGTGGGACAGTCAGTCTGCATGAGGGCAGGCAGTTTTGTCTGTGCTTTTATACCTAAAGAAAATGGGCTCTGGAAGGACAGTCCATGTCACTGGGGGGACTGTCAGTCCAAGCAGAACACAGCAGACGCTCAACACCATCTGAAAGCACCACAGCAGAAGGTGCAGGGGAGGTGCCAGAGCCCTGGCTCAAGTCAAGATCAGTGCTGGCCCTGCAGATTGACCTTCAAACCATGGACACATCAGAAGGCCTCAAAACCAGATTAAGAGGTTAAGCTAACCTCTAAATGCATCCCAGCAGTGGGAAAGAGGCATTACAGGCCCAAGTTTCTTTCAAGAACTGATGTGCACCCACTGCTTTGCATGATGCTGAGGGAAGCAAGCCTCATAAAAATCAGTGTAAAGGAATTATCATCTCTCCCATGCAACATGCTTAGCTGGGAGAACTTCCCTTTTCACCAGTGTCCCATTCAGCATCAAACTCCCCCAGCCAAGGGCAGAGGCACAGAATACTCACACGCCCTGAAGCCCTGTGGGATGACACCTGCACAGATGCTCAGATGAACAACACTCATGTTTTTCATAACCCACAAAATTACCTTGTTCCAGGCAACCATGCACTTTTTTCCAGTAGCAAAGAGGAGAAATCCACAGGGTTTGTAAAACTTTAAAGAACAGCATAGTATCTAAGTGTTCAAGCAAATCATGTGAAAGCTGATGGGACCAATGTAGCATGACACTGCCATGACTATGTAATTAATCTTTCACTTGTCATTCCCAAAGTCAGCATCTACTGTCCACTTAGTCACATATGTGTATTGGCTTTAAAATACCCATGAACAGACTTAAGTAATTATTTTTCATAAATAAATCTGAGATGGAAAGCATTTATGACAGCAGACAATACGAAGGAAATAAAACACATCACACCTTCTCCAACTAATCCTAGTTTCCTTGCACAACCTGGTTTCATTCCAAAACACCTTATGCTTGGCCACAGCCCAAAGTCAAATATTATGCATGTGAAACATGATGTGTTAAATAATTTTTAAGCTTTATTTTTCAAAAATTTACAGTATTTTCCACACATCTTTACCACACATTTTAGTTACAAAGCCTCTTCATTTACTAAGTTCAAATGCAGATGAACTAATTTCACCTACCTACAGAATAGTTCACAAGAACTTTTTGAGGTCTAACTATCAAGCTAGAAAAAATAATAAGCACACTTCGTATAATAACAGATTGCAGAAATTTTCATGGTCAGTTGAGACCAATGTAGCTTACAGTCTTGGCTTAAGACATAAGCAACTGCTGCAAATCAATTCACACTGAACTTTACAAAAAACATTAATGAAGTTATTTTTCTAACCCAGTCAGCTATCTTCATGGTTTACAACTCTAAGAGTTTCCAAAAAATAGATTTATGGTAAGTCCATTTGTAACTCTTAGCTATACAAACATCTAATTCTTTTAAATATTACTAGATCTTTATCCAGGGACAATGAGTTCTCTTGATCTTCAATCACAAGAAAGCCATGTCCAGACATACATCTATTACAATAATAAAAGCTGAGAAGGCAGAGATCCCCAGCACAAGAGAATAGTGGAACAAGAGGCCCCTGTGCCCAATCTCCAAACAGATTGCTTATTCTAAAGGCAGAGAATAACTCATGGGACAGGTCCATGGAAGGAATGAGTGGTCTAGTCCTCAGGACCTATTCCGGCAAGCCCTATCCACAGGCACAACCATGGCAAAAATGTTCTATGGTGAAACAGTTTGCTTGAACACAAATAATCCCAGTACTCTTGTCAACCCACCCACAGCTTCTTTAAAAATGACCCCTTGCAACAGCAGCCTGTCAAGTTAATGAGAGGCTGGGGGATAAAAACAAGTTTGGTCTAGAAATTACTCTAGCAATGAAACTGATGGATGAAGTAGAGAGTTTTTTAACTTAAAAAAATTATCTAGAAGAATAATACGGCTGCAATCAATGTAATTTTGAAGGTTTATTTTGGCCTGTTAAAAACTGCTTTTCAGAATTACTTCAGAAGCCAAGAACAGAAAGTCATATTGGAAGAATGACTAGTTAAAAAATGAAAGGAAGCACAAACTATGCCACTCTTTCTGCAGTTTTATTTCTCAGGCTTGAGTACCAGCATCATACATAAAACTTCCCTCAATGGGTGGAGGATAACTTTACCCTATTGGAAAAACAAAAAGCTTTCTCGTGGTGGCTATGCACACCAGCAGGTGAGCATATTCCTCATCACCGTTTCCTGAATGACTCTTCAAATGAAAGAACATGGCAAGGAGTATAATGGCCATTTTAGATTTTCCATACTAAATATTGCTGGTTTAAGACACAAAAGGACCCCTTATGTTGAGTCCTGTTTTCTTCTTAAAATCTGAGAAGGTGGAACTTGTGTATGATTACTAGCCAATAGATGAGTGATGAGACAAGTACACGATTACATCCTTAGCTCCTAGGATGCTTTACATTGTCCAGAAGTATAACCAGGAGAGTCAATGTAATACCAAATCATAGAATTTACCTTGGTCTTTTCTTCTTCTGTTATGGTAAATGATGCTGTCAGTGACACGAGATGTGTTTTATTCTGAGGGAGATATAAAAAATTACCTGTGTTAAAAAAAAAAAGCAAGCAGAATCCACTGGCAAACAGCCAAGAGTCTCTATAAAAGCCTCTTCTTAAAAGATTAGCTATACTTCTCATTAATCTTAAAGCTGAAATAAATCTGATAGGAAAATGCAGTATACTTAGAGGTAATACTAAAAGACATGGAAGCAGCTGCTCTGTGGGATACATTCCCCATAACCCAGTGCTAAAAGTATTAAATTTTTCTTTGCCTATAAAATCTGGGTTGACTGAGAATGCACAGAACAGGAGCCACAGTCAGTACATACATCTCTACTTTTACCATGCCCTGTGTTTTTAAATTTTCCTCTCCACCTTGCTAGTACCACTCCCACACATGGAACATTTTTTCCTCCAAAACCAAGGAGAAAGGCAACTGAAATGAAAATACATCTGCAGGTTATAATTACATGTAATTATGACAACCCAGAAAAACCATCAAGCCATATTTAAGAATTGAAAAATTTTACTTTGGCAGAAACTACTTGTCCTGTTTCCTACTCAAAGCCAGGCTAATTCCAGCATTAGACCAGTTGTTTCAGAATCTAATGCAAGAGTTCTCAAAAATAAGCAAGGATGGAGATTGATTAGCTTCTCTGAAAAATATTTCAGAACCAGAAAACTCTTATACCAAAACGTGTCTTTCTTATGAGCAATGACATTTTCCTTTGCTGCAAAGGAAAGACTTGTTTTTCAGTTAAAAGAAATTATTTTATTATAAAAATATGGCAAAATTCCCAATCTCTCTTAGACTTAAGGAATACACACGTAAGCATGTGGGACACTTATTTCCAGGACAGATCAATAAACTGGAGAGAAATAGGAAAAGTATAAAGAAAGGCTACAACAGAACACACAAAGACACTTTACTTAAGGAGGTCTATGACTTCTTAAGCTATGAAGAATAATTAATACATTTATAGATTCATGGTAAACAATCAGAGAGCCTAAGAGTTTCATTTCATTACATGATAGCCTCATTGTTTTTGGCAGGCAAGAACCACTTTGGAGACTGTTTTTTTTCCCACAAAAACTGTGAAAAGGAGAATAAAATAATGAATTAAATACCTGCGATGAACTCCTGAAAGTCAGCTTTGCAGGCAGTGTCAAAACCCTGCCATGCCACATTTCTTTTGCATCAAGAAGTGCAGAGTAGTTGATTGCAAAGTATTCACCACCTATGAAAACAGGGATAGATTTGCAGTGTTCCATGAAAATTTCTCAAAGAACCCTGGGGAAGGCTCAGGACAGCACTGGAGCTTTTCCTTTCTGACACAGCAGATGCCACACATTCAGAGTACATAGTTCATAGCCACTTGAGCTCAACAACATCCTTCCTATCTGCTGCCTCTAAGTCAAGCAAATTCAGCCCAGGATCTGGAAACTGCATTAAATAATGCCCCAACCTACCCAAAAGCATTATTTTTTGATGCCAAAACTCTACATGAGACTATTTTTTTTTTTTACTATAAAATGACTGCCTACATTTTAGCCACTAACATGTTGATACTCCTATTGTTGAAACCAAAAAGAAACCTGACAGATTCCAGGTGAATTTTGATTCACAATGCAGTGAAGGAGGGAAAAATTATTATGGCCAACATTGAGCAGGACAGTACATAGGCCAGTGTAAATAGAGCCTTTCTGTCCAGCCCTAGTGGCAAGGTATGGGCTGACTTCAGGATTAAAATACTAATGACCAAACCTTAAACTATGTAGAAATTTGGTGGGCTGGATTTTCTTCCGCTTCAGTACTTTTCACATTGATTCTTCTGGAAAAGCTAGCTTCAACTCCAGATTCAGTAACTATAAATAGATTACGTAGCAGCTCCAACTTGGCTTACTAGATCAGATATGCAAGTCATTTTTCTATTCTTTCTCAGGGATAATTGTTTCCAGGAAATCTCTGCGGAAAGCAAGAAACTCCTTGACATTTCAAAAAAAAAAAATAAACAGTCCTGAAATCAGTACCACTGCTCACACTGCTGTTATCAGAAACTGAGTTTGATTATCCAATTGCAATCAGACAGCATCCCCAAGTCTTCTTATTTCCCTTTTCTATGTGGAACTCTTTCACAATAAAACGATCATAACCAGAGATATTTTGATCATAAACAGAAATCAGTGCACACTTCTGAAGCTCCTGAAGAAATATCGTGCCTCCCAAAAGCAAGCTGCTAGTTTTTGACATGCTTGTGATTAGGAAGAAGAAGATGAAGAAATCAAGAAAGATAAAATTTAATGTGTGTGCACTGATTGAACTGCTACCAATTAGAAAAGGAACAAACTGACTTCACAACTGGAAGAGGTTTATTTCTCTATTACTTGCTCTGACTTAAAAATTTGTTCAGTTTGGAGAGAAGAGATACTGAGAAGTGCTGCTTGATTTCTGATGAATCATTTTCACTGTTTGCATGGCCTTTTGCAATTCCAATGCACCTCAATACCTCAGAAAGCTGAACTGCCACACTTTGCTAAAAATGGCTCAAAATATGATTAGGATGCCTTTTGAAGAAGTTTTTAAGAATACCCAAAATTAACAAATACTGTTGTGAAAGACTTTAATTTTTGATGGCAACTTTTACAAAGTACAGGAAGCTCAGTTCTGTGCCTGGAAGAATGGAAGCAGTTCTAAGGTGGAAGTCAAAACAGTTAACAGTGAGCTGACAGAATTGGACACTGCAGCCTAAAGCCTTTCACCTGTATTAACTGATAATCAAACAATTTACACCACAATCAATCAATCAATCAATCAATATGGTGACTTTAACAGCTGCACTGTGACATGTATTATCAGGGGCATTTTACTGCCGATTTTATTACCTTGCAAGAAACTTTTCCTGTAAATCTGTATGCCATCTGTGGTCTTATTCCCACTGTTTTTTTGAACATGTAGACCAGTGATGTTGTCCAGGAGGATAAGATCTGTGATGTTTGTTGAGACCAATGTGTTGGTGTTATTAATCACAAGCGTAATGTATGCAGTTTGAGGGTCATGTTCAACATCCACCTGGAAACAGAAATATTAGTATTAATGGTGCAAAATAGCTGTATGTGCATCTTAACAGAAAAATCAGCCTAGATTAGAAATAAAAATTCATTATATGTGTAGACTTATTTTCTGAAGGTATTCTAACTGATCTGCAAATGAAACTCCATTCAGTTTGATCTCACACTCCCAGTAGGATTTTAATCTTTGGTATGTCAAGCTGTTGCTTGAAGACAGTGGCAGAAAGCCAGAAGGTGGAAACCCAGCTCATACAGGACCAGAAGCATAATCAAATTCTGAATATCCCTGTGATACTGCAAAATTGGATCATAACTTTATAACCAGAGTTTGGAAAATTCTTAAATTTGTACCTCTGTACCACGAGGATGTTTCTTTTGCAAGCTGCATCACTGCAAAGTAACTCTCTACAAGCAGCTTTGATCTCTATTTTCCTTTCTTTCATAGCAACCCCATTCTCTGAAGGACACTGGGTGTCTTGACTTGCCCTTCCCATGTGAGGGCAGGTGGAGCCACCAAGTCAGCTTGGGAGTTCACGGCTCTGCTTCCAATTAGCAGTGAAGGTCATACACTAATCACCAGTCTCTAGCAACATGCACTCATGTGATTTCATTTATTTATTCCATTAAGCCCTTAAGTCTTATTGAGCAATTATACCCTATAAATTAAATTACTCTGAGCACAGAGCTGCTTACTGACCTCTCACCTTCCAAACTACCTTCCTCTGTAACTTGTATGAAACCAGAATTGTCTAAATCTCTACAGGATCCATAATAATATGGTGATCTATAGTATATTCATTGTTTATGAGGTTTCAAATGACACTAAATTAACAGTCCTTTAACTGCCAGAATTATGGTTCAGGCTAAACCTCTTTTTAGTCCTTCCTTTTAAGGAAATGTCTACACTGCATCTGGACACCAGCAAATATAAAATATTAAAGCAGTCCCCACAAAAAATTAGTTCTAAAAATATGAATTGTGATAAGACTTCAGAAATCACACCAGAGTTCATGGTAGCCACAGGGTTCAAACCATGCAGCTATGGTGTCATTGTGCACTGATCTCTGTATTTCATACTAATTCAGCATAGAACCAGATCAGTTTTAGAATTACATGAATCAAGGAGAAGAAACAGCTTAATGAAATTATTTCTCTATTTAAGTGACAAAATTCACAACTATTTATTGTATAAATAATAATAGCTGCAAACAATGTATAAAAATGTAGGTATTAATGCATGCACAAAAATAGGCTTAGTTATATTTCTGAGGAAACCATCACCAATTTCATATGCTTGTATATAATGAGTTATACCCCAACTTCTGAGAGTTAAAATCATCAAGTTTTAAAAATGTGTTATATTTTGGTCAGACTTTTTCTCTCCTGGTTTCTAAACTGGCATGATACAGTCAAGATGCCTTTCAACATTTCATGTGCCATCAAGAAGTCTAGATACTTGATTTAAAAAGCAAAACCAGAATGAAACAGGAAAAAAAGTCTCAAAACCATATTTCTCATTACTATTAAATCCATTTTTTATTAAATCCATTCCTTATTTTTGACTGGCAATCAGATTTAAACTCAATTCCTAAAGGGTTGAAAGAATTCAGATTTTTTTCCCACATGAAATCAGCAGATGAGAATCAAGCAATAGGTATGGTTTGACTGCTCCTAGAAAGAGCTCCTTTATGAAGTGCTGCCACTGTGATCAGTGACCACTGGTTATCTTGTTTAAGCTGCTCCTCTAATTTGCCTGAAGATGTTATTTTCCTGCTTTTGGAGCAGATGGTTAGGCTGCCAGGCATCTACAGGAACCAAATCCAATGGCAGCCATTAATGATGCATAAGAACATATACTCTATTTTCCCTCTGTTGCTGAAGTGCCCCATGTGTGTCATCACTCCCTGCAAGCACCCTCATTCAGGCACTTGGGAGAGGGGCATGAAAGAGCTACAGCAAGACCATGGACACAACTGGAGAAAAGAGAGGAGGAAGGAATTGCCATGGAAGTTAAAAGGAAAGGAGGAATCTTCTTAGAAATAAGTTAGAACAACTAGAAACAGGAAAGGAGGAAGAAAAAAAAGATTATAGAATCAGTGATAATCCCCAATTCATGAATGCTTCGGAGATTAAGAAACAAGGCAGGTAAAAGTATTAGAAAACAAGCAAACAAATTTAAAGATTAATTTCAGCTCTGCTGAAATTGTCACTGTGAAGTACTATTACAGAAAAGTTCACCTCATAGTATGGAATGAAGCTCTTAAAGAAACACATTTCTTGAAAGAAGGAAGACAGTAGGTGCTGGAAGCACTGGTAAAATTTAAACACCTCCATTTTAATAAGGCTATTTCTACATTAAGATGTTGGAGGAATCCTGACTACAAGACATACGACACTCCTATGGTCTGAGCAGCAACTCATTGCAGGAGGAGGAAAATCTGAAAAATTCTTTTTTTTTCTATTTAAAACAGCTAAAAAGCACCATATGGCCAGTCCATCTCTTAGGATGAAAGCATTTGTTCACTCAAAATAGGACTGAAGCAGAAGACAAGGTAAGCCAAGGAAAATTAAATGTGAACTGCATTTGCAGGTGGAAGACAATCACATACAATTGTACAGCTTTCAGTAATTTGCAATTAATAGCACTACAAAACTATTTTCTGATAAAGCCAGCATCTACAACAGATTACCTTTAATCTCCTACAGCAGTTATTTTACATCTTTTAATGAGCCTGTGTGAGGCTGTGCTGTAAACAGCAGAAAAAACAATATGAGACTGTTTCAAAGTCTGTTTCTGAAAGGCTCTGGTGTAAAAATTGAGAATCCACAGATAGAAAAGCAGAAGATTCTGTGTAACTACTTATGTCTGAAATGCTCACTATTCAGCCTCATTAATCATGACATGCTGCCATTTCAATAACGACACTGGGGGTGATTAGTGCCATGAGATGTGATGCGTATTTCTTCTCTACCGAGCTGATCTGGTGAGGTTATAACGTCACCTCTTCTGCACTGGTTACTGAATCCTCTACCCTCATAGGCACCATTTCAGTGGCTGAATTCAGATTGGTTGCATGTGCTCTCTCTCTCCAGGAGACAAGCTAAGATGAACTGGCAGTAATTATAAAAATTCATACCTGCTTCATCCAGTGCAAAGAAAGGATTAATAAAAATGAAAATAAAGGAAAAATAACAGTCTTGTAAAAATAAAATGGAAAGTTAAAAAATTTCTTACAATAAAGACGTCTTGGCTCCTCATAAGCATTTACACAAGACAAATGAAACCTTTATTCATTAAATATTGTGCTGTAGCTGAGTCCCACTGAATAGGCAGACTATGACACAACAGGTTTTCTATAGCTGTGTGTTAGGATGCTCAAACACACAATGGGCAATACAGGGGTCAGTGCTTCATCCCTCAAAAAGAAGTCCATACCTGATCCAGGTAGGGCACCCATGGCTGGGCCAGTAGAGTATCTCAGAAGGTTTATTTCATCTTGTAAAATTTGTCTCTATCTCTATCCAGCCTCTTGGCTCATTACTCTGGAGTTCACTGGGATTTACTCACTTGCAGTTTCAGAAATTCAGAGTCAGGTTTTTACATCAACCACAATCCAAAATGCCATGAAGCCTGAGAGATTTCACCAACTTCTGTTTTGAATCAACATTGCAAAACAGTACCCCTCAGAGAGTCGGACCATTGTAACATCAAAATGCAAATACTCCCAAAAATTCACTATGGGCACAATTAGGTTCCCACTTTTTAAAGGTCATTTGGTCATTAATATCAAATTAACAAGACAAATGTAAGAAAACTTACCATACCACATTTCTGAAGGGTTATTCCAAATTCAGAAGACACTGATATATTGGACAGATCTTCAGGCTATGGAGGAAGGGGGAAAATTTACATAGTGTATGAAAACATAATTCACAAACTTCAGCTACAAGTAAATTATTATTATTATTATTAAACAAAGAAATTATTTTTAAAAATTTAGAGGTACAAATCACCTTCAAATTTTGGAGTTCCATTATCCCAATGGTTAAATCTTTTTTCTAGTCCAAATGTGCAAAAACTACTTATTTCCACAAGTAATTGTCAGAACATTAATTTATATATTTATCTTTTGACTATCACAATTCACAAAAAAAACCCCACACTATGCACCAAGTTCATCAGACTATAAAGATTCTTTTCATTACCAAATATCTATCAGAATTTACACAGCAACCACACAGCTGCACCTGCCACAGAAATTCTTCGTAAGTCCCAAAATTAGCTGGTGCTGCTGAAGTGATGTCAAATGAACACAACATCTGAGACAAAACTAGAAATGTACTAACTGGAGAGTAAATTCCCAACATCCAGTTTTTACAGAATTGCTACAATCCTTACAACTACTGCAAGTGACAAACCATCTTTTACTGACCACAA
This sequence comes from Cinclus cinclus, assembly GCF_963662255.1. Classification (NCBI taxonomy): domain Eukaryota; kingdom Metazoa; phylum Chordata; class Aves; order Passeriformes; family Cinclidae; genus Cinclus; species Cinclus cinclus. Next base: position 12,284,959 of record NC_085050.1, on the reverse strand, counting down.
GGTGGGTGACGTCAGACTCTCGTTTGAACAACACCTTCTTTGTCCATGAGGGTATCAAGGCAAACAGTGAATGGCTCCACTGGCTGTCCAAGGCTGCAGAGGTCAAGAGCTGGTGAGGGACTTTGCTTGCCTGAATGACCACAGGTAAGGGCACTGCTGAAAACCAAGGTAACACTCAGCATTAGAGCTAAGGCTGGGTCCTGCATGGCAGCCACTTGGTGCAGAGTTCAGCCAGGGAGGGGGCACATGGCACCATTGGTCTGTGTGCACTCAGACCCAGCTACTCTCCCTCGAGGCACTCAAAATCATGCCAGCCAACAGAGACTGAGGCTAGCCAGGAAACAGAGATGGGATTTGTCCTACAAAACCCAGCAGGAGTCAGAACAAAACTGTTTCCTCCCTAAGGAACTCTCATAATACCCCACAGAAAACTTCTAGCCAGTTAAATATAAAGCATTTAATGCATTAATTAAAAGGTTTAAGCCATAAGTCAACCGCTAATATTTTCAACATAAATAAACTTTCAGCAAAGCATAAAGAATTCAAACAATGCACAGTGTGAGGGGCATCAGTGCTAAAGGTGTTCTGCTTCAAAAATACAGTCTCCAATTAAGCATTGACCTAGCCAATACATATTCAGAACTGAAATACTCAGCTGAGGATGGGTCTCAGTTACATTTCAGTTGAAGTGCCATCAAATCAAATGCTCATAAATTTAGTAATAAGCAATATAAATGCTAGCTTATATTCTTAAATTTTTATGAAAGATTAGTCAGTGATATTGTACAAAGTAACAGGCATAGTTTTAAAATCATATCACTTTAATCTATGAAAGTAAAAGCACCTATGACATTAATAAAATATGCTTATACTAAAACTAAATAATTTAATATATTAAATTGCCAAAAGGTAAAGCTGCTGAATTAAGAGAAAAATGTCATGAAAATTTAAAATGATAGCTGGCTGTCTATGTTCAAAGAAGTTACTTTTTTTCATTTTTCACTTAATATTATTTTCATTTATTACTTATTTTAAAATCAATTTTCAGCAATATACATCAATATGGACAAAAACTCCCATTAAAAAGGCAAGTAATTTTGTGAAATTACTTTTCTATGAAAAAGCCTATTACATATTAATAAAATATGAAAAGCTGAAGACACTAAAATCTCATTAATATGAGAAGCAGCAGTATTTTTGAAAAGCCACTGCTTTGTAAGAAGAACAATATAGGGAAATACAATTAGCTGCAAATAGAAAAGCATGAACAGAGCATTCAGAACTGGACCCTTAAAAGGAGCCTTAAAGCGTTAATGCACACAAATTACTGAAAATAATTCTGTTAACATAATTAATGAGATGCAATCCTGTTGCTTCCAAAACCCTGGTGGACACGTACTTGGGGAGCTTCCCTGTCTTCCCATGTTTATTTGGAAGGGACTAGTTTATACTTGACAAAATTGTGGATATATGGGTCAGGGAAAGCTGGTGTCTTTATTTTATGACCAGTTTTAATTCATTTCTCTGAGTTTTACTTAAATATTTAAAGCACTGTTAAACAATGTGACAGACTTGGACTAATTTAGGGACTGTAAAAACAACATGGCAAACTTGGTAAGAAGAGGAACACATATAATTATAGCAAATATCTGTGTATTTTTGGGGTTGGAATTTTTTCAAGACAGTCATGCATGGCTTATTTCTATTACATGACTAAGCAATGGTCCAAATTACTCATAATGAAACCAGTGCTTTTTCAGTGCAGTACAAACCTGATAAATACCAATCTGAGCTCAACTAGCCATGGCACTCCCCAGCAACACAAATATACAGTATCTCACCTACAATGGCTCTAAACTTATTTCTGACTACTGAATCAAGCCTCTTTGCAATTTTGTACATTCTTACACTGAAGAAGATTAATTTTATATAAGCTGTGTCTCTCATAAATTAATGCAATTGTCACCCCATTCCTATGAAGGTGGGGCAACAATTCTCCTTTTTGTTTTCTTGCCTGACTACAGAAAATGCACTTTCCTTTACAGTAAACAGAAACCCTGAATGAGCTTTGTTGCAGGGCTTTGTAAGAGTCAGAAGTCAAAATGACAAAATGTACAAACTCTGTTGAGCAACCACTACCTTTAAAGTACTTCTAGTTTAGCAGATCATTTCCTTCTGACTTTTGGATGAGGGCAGTCAGACAACAAGAAGTGTGTAATTGCTTCATAGAGTACCTGTCCACCTTGTGTCCTGTGTAGTATAACATCTCCATGAGCACATCCAACTGCACTTTACATGAGACAGCAAAGCTTGACACTCCCCCTCTAGAGAGCAACAAGTCCACAGTAACCAATTTAATTAACTGATCATGTTCCCTGACTTTGAATGAGTCTCTGGATTAATAATTACAGACATGAGCCTGTTTTCAAGCAGTGCTTTGTCATCATTTACAATCTCAAGATAATGTTCCCAACTCCCAGCAGAAGTCTCCAGGCATGTTATTTGCCTGCTCCATCATAAGTAGTTGAAGTAGTTGAGCATTATATTAAGCGGCCTCAACACTGATGATGATGATGACAAGGATGTTTCTGCAAATCCACTTGTATCTTCCCAGCACCCAGCAGAAGGTTTTGCTTAAACAGAGCCAACCAATATGAAGGATGACCACACAGCCTGTGCCACTGCCCTTCTCCAGAATTCTTCTCATTCTTCCTATTAATTTTTAACAATATAGGCTGTTCCATAATACCCTGGATCCACAGCCAGTAAAGCTGCACTTTTCTGTAGTATTCTTGTTTTCAGTATTGACTGTTAGTTAAATATTTTATTTTCTGATCCACACGTATTTAACTGTCACTGGAACAGCAAATATACAAGAACTTAACTGCTTTTCCACATAACTTGCTGCATACTCAACATCAGCCAACATAATTTTATTTATCATTCACCTGCTGTCTCTTTTCAAGTAAGTTCCTATTTTAGATGTAGGACTGTAGATGTCTGCTGGGTGCTTGAAAAGCTGGATTTTAAATATCTGAGAAAGGATGGTACAGGCATAATACATTGTCATTTTCACAGAAATTCTAGACTTCTGTTCTGAAATTTGGTGGTTTTGGTTTGTTTTTCATTTTAACAAATAGATCCATCTGACCTTGGAAAATACTAACACTTGACTGCTGAAACCTGTCACTGAGAAGCACAGAGTTTTCTTTTGGATGCTGCTCAGAAGTGCAATTTGTTTCCATGGTGCCATCAACAGTGCCCCTTCAGAGATGCATCCCTGTTCTGTCAGTGATTCAGAGGTCTCCTTGTTTCTTCCACACTTTTCTTCCTACAGCTTCAATCTTTGCCATTTTTCTGGCAGTTTTCAGAAAAGTCATTATCAGGCTGCATGGTCATCATTTTCATTGGTTTCTAAATGGCAATGATCCCTACTCCTTTTCAAAAGAAATTCTCTGCAATGCAGGGGAACAGTTTGAGCTCTCCATACAGCCCAAGTGGTCCCCTCTCAGCTGGGCTTGCCAGGCTTCCACCAGGCATTCCAGGAATACAGCCCTCAGGCCAAAACACTTCCCAGCAAGCACACTAGCAGAGCATGGGGCTTAATCTAGGGCTTTCCTGTAAACATCACCAAAGATGCCAAATCAAACAGTTCATCAAAGAAAGACACTAATTTCACCTTCTTTTGAGATGTGAGACAATATCACAATCTTAAAGAAAAAAAATTCTTCTTTTTTAATTAAAAATTCCCCGCTTTTAAAAGATATTATCAAGCTGTTAAATATTTTATCGTACTTTTAATTAGCACATTAGTAAAATGTTTTCCCATGATTTAATTCTACATAAAAAGGTATGCTAGAACCCCTTAAACTGCATATTCCCAGCTAATTACCAGTGCTGGTAGGTAGACTTTGTATTGAATTTCAAAATTAAAACATGAAAATAGATATTAATATAGCTTCAACAGCTGGAATATTGGTGTAACATTTTACCTCTCACCTTCCTGTAGTATTCACTCAGTCCCCCACATATGCATTCCACCACCATACAAAATAACAAATGCACAGTTGATCAGAGCAGTCTCTGCTACTTAATGTTCAATTCTCTTTGCTGTTCTCCTTAGGTAGTTACTTGCCACTCCATCTTTGTGCCCTATCGCCTTGGGTGGTGACATATTGCTCTTCTGGGCTTCCAGCTGCCACACTCAAAGCACAGGCAATATGCTTAGGAAGGAGAGTTCCCACTACCAGCCCTCACTGCCTTCACTTGCTGCTCAGGGAGTGCAAATACTGAGGATCTGACCTGGTACAAAAGGCACCCGCCATGTAAAGGGTGTAGTGGCAGTGGGTCTGTGTTCATACAGACTGAGGGTAGAAGGATGGGTATTCTAAGAAAGGAAATTGTCCCCTGATCATGGTCAGCACACTGCCCTTTGCTTTGAAGGACATGAATCTGGCACAGCCCAAGCCTTGACCACTGGACTCAAGGGGCTGAGTCCTGAACGTGTCAGTGGTATCGACAGCCCACCATCAGAACAGCACACACAACACCGCGATAGAAGGTGAAGGTTACTCTTGGCTACAGCAATTAAACAGAGAAAAATAAAATAGTCTTATGATAGGTTTACAGCAAAAACTCCAGTAGGTCCTTAAGTCTCCCTTACCTTTACAGCCCATTCTAAGCACTAGGATGCCAAATTACATTAGGAAAGCAAAGACACTGGCAAGTTTATGAAATTTCAAGTTCAGAATTAAAAATGAGAGCAAAAAAAGCAATTTAACTAAGATATTAATTCCAATTTATGGCTCTCAAAAGCTGAGTATTTAAACTCAGATTCCAGAGTCTCACTTGCTTACCCACACATTTATCAGCAAAGCTTTGAACAATCTTGCTTTATTTCAGTGGGGAAGAAAGGAGTTAAATATACTCGCTTGCTATATTTTTGTTGTTGTTGTTCTAAATTACTCCCTGTCTTGAAAACCATCCAGGATACAAGATCCAATTTGAAGTCCTTTCAATTACACACAACAATGAACAGGCAAAGGTAGCAATTTACGGTATTCAGTTTTGAATGTTGCCATTAGCTTTTTTTTGTTACAATGTCAAAGAAACTATGGGCATCAACAAGAAAAAACAAATCTACTTTCCAGGTCTGTTTTGAATAAATCAGAGCAGACTCAAATTCTCAACAATCCACTGTGTTCCCCAGTCACAGGAATATTCTGGGGTTGTCTTTTCTCATCTTATGCAGAAACAACTCGAAAAAGCTTCCAACAGAAACACTGAGATCAGTGTGCTGTCACAAACCATTTCACACTTCAGCACACTGCCAGTCACAATGACAAAGGTTTTATGCAGAAGGTCCCATCTCTCTGCTTTCATCAAGAACATCCTCCGTAAAAACTAAAGAATCTAGTACTTTGATTAGGCAAATCACTAAAACCTTATAAACATAAAAATAAAAATATGTTAAAAATTGATGTTCACTAGAATGGGATTTTTCAGTGATAAAATCAAGCATCTAAGTCAGTCCTTGTAGCATTCATTTAACACACATATTTACCTACAAACAAAATGCCAGAATTTCACAGAATCACAATAATTGAGTTTGGAAATGACCCTTAAGATTAAGTCCAATTGCAAACTTAGCACCATGAAGTTCACCACTAAACCACGTCTCAAAGCGCACATCTTTTAAATACATCCAGAGATGTCATGGCCGCTCCACCACTTCCTTGGGCAGCCTTTTCCAATGCTTAGTATAACCCTTCCCACGAAGACATTTCTTCCTAATATCCAAACTAAATCTCCTTTGGCACAACCTGAGACCATTTTGTCTCAGCCTGAGGGAAGAGGCTGGCCCCTATTTCACTACAACCTTCCTTTCAGTAGTATACAAAGTGCTGAGGTCCCACCCTGAGAGTTTTCTTCAGGTTAATCAACGCCAGTTTCCTCAGCCACTCATCATAAGACTCATTCTCCAGACCCTTCACCAGCTTTGCTGCCTTCCTCTGGACACACTCCAGCATCCAAATGCCTTTCTTGTTGTGAGGGGCCAACTGAAGACAAGATTTGAGGTGTAGCCTCCTCAGTTCAAAGGGATGCGACTTCCATCATCCTGCTGGCCACACTATTTCAACCACTAACAAAATAATACTGCATGTCAAGTTTTTTTTAGGGCCAGAAGGTTTTTCTTAAGTATAAAACCACACTCATTTCCTCTCTCAGTGGATGGTAGATGAATAATTTGCAACCCATCACAAAGCAAGATGCACACAGCAAAGATGACATTGAATAAATACTGGAAAAAAACAAGCTCAGAAAATCTGAATTACTTGCTTTCATATTTAATTTAATAAACACATTTGTGAATTAGCCATGGCACAGGGCAAAGAAATTAAAGGTATATCACTTGATGGCTGCTTCAAAGCATGTAATTTCTTGGCAAATGCATGTCATGAAATCATCTCTTGGGGAACTGTAATGATGGAGAGGTTTATTTAACACTGTGTTGTCCTGTTAATGTGGTATATGAGGACATCCTAACCTTTCAGGATACACTCATCTCCACCACACTCGGGTGAAGCAGGACACTCTTTATAATACATGTATAGAAATTAAAGACCAGAGACTCAGAGAAACAGAGTGATTTTCTCAAATTTACACAAAGAGCTTGTGGCAGTCAGCCCTCAGATACAGCTACTCCAAGCTCAAATTGACTTCTCTCAGTTTTGGGGGACCTTGTTTTGATCAGATTACACAACTACCACTGGAGATGTTCACTGTACCTGAGATCACTGACAAGAATACTTGATATCTGCTGTGAAGGGTACCAGCATCCCAGAAGTACCTCTACACCCAGTATATCTATCAGTCATTAACCCACTACATCTAACAGTCTTTAACAATCAGTCTTTGGTCCAGAACAAAGTGTATTAGGCATTGCAGTTCCAGACATATATAAAAAGAGCTTCAAGAATAGGTGTGGCAACACTGCTGGTAAATGCACAGGGTTTAAGCTAGTTTCTGAAAATGAACGCCTGGATCAGCTTTAAATAATCTGGGTTTTTCACAAACCTAGGAACTCTGGACATTAGAGGGTGTTGCTCTACACCATTATGTTTAATAGTGAAAAAGGGCTCCTCCTGAAAATTATTCAGAGCAGGGTATGAACTGAGGCCTTCTCACAAGGGCTTCATTCTAGATGAGCTGTTCAGGGAACTTAAAGCACCCTTTTTCCTAATTTCTGTGCAAACACTCCCCTGTAGCTCACAACTGAGGTCAGCAGGCCACCAAGACACAGCTCCAGATCCCTGCTCACCTTCACACTCTTTGCCCTCTGAGTCCTGGGCCTCCCACAGTGCTGAAAAGAGAGAGGAAACAGCTGCATACCTGCCATTCTTAGGCATCCCATCTCTTTCTGAAGCCATAAATCATCTTCAAAAACCTGGAAGAGAGCAATTATAAAAAATAACTCTTTTTGTAAGTATCTATTGTTCAACTTTTACACTGAATTTATGCCTCACAGTTACACAGAACCCTATCCTACAAAGCCTCAAATCCAAACTTAACTACCAGAAGAGACACAACATGGCTCCAGAGGTCTCCCACAGCTTCTTAAGCAGCATGAGGCTCTGCTGCCCAGCATGGATATGCACTCTTACAGCTTAAATTGTACTCAAACTTCATACTATCAGGATGAGTCCCTGCACAATAGTGGAGTTGGGCAGGTTATTAGTTTACTTTGATTAAACAATCTTTCTTTGCCATTTTTATGGGCATATTTGAGGACGCAGGAAAATCTGATCACTAGAAGGCAGCAGGAAAGTCTCTGTATTAGATGATCAGGTCCACTGACATCACACTCATTTTTCCTCCAGAGAACTACACAGAGCCTTTCAAAGGGGCCATATGCTAAAACTGCAGCTTGCAAGGCAATCTGTAACAGCCTCTTGTCTGCCTGTGTCCAGACCACAGAGACTGCTACAAAAATCACAGCTCAAAACATCAGTAGGAGAAAACAGTGTTTTTAAGGAGTTTTGTTGCCCAGTGTTTTGATCAAAATGTAGTAGTCATATCAGCAAGTTCTCATTTATCGAAAATTCTTCCTTGCAGGAGCCAACAGAGAGTTAGGAAAGTGGGCTGATTAATTGGGATCTAACTCTGCCTGGTGACATCAGCCACATTTGCTGTTTCTGTTTGCTACCAAGCACTGCATGTGAGCAATGTTAAGTACTGATTTATCTCAACACCACTGTTACAGTACATGTTAGGAGCAATTTTCTTCTTTGCCTGCTCAGAGAAGCCATCACTGATTCTTGCTAGAGCTGTAACTTTGGTTATCCTTATATGAAAATATTTCTCACTTCAGACAGGGCACTTTCCCTCAACATAACAGAAAATGCAAGGTATCCCACAAATTCAGATGCACCAGAAGCCCTGGGGTTTAAGAAGTCTCTGGAAAACACATCCACACTGGACTGGAAGCAATTATTTGAGAGAAAGAAGCGACTCAGAAGCAAATATTAGCATGTACATGCATCAAACTCTGAGCAGCTCTGGGACACAGCTCTGGGAGATCCCAGGCGCTGAGCTCTTCACTAGAGGCTATTTCCATATACCTTGTTGTACAGCTCTTCCTGGTCTCCTGATCAGAATTCTTACACACAAGCTGAAGTGTAAAGTCCTTTAATGTCATTATTATTTTATTTTCATTGGCTAAACAATCTGTATGACCATGGATTTTGAGCAACCAAGCACCTCGAGAACACAAAAAGAACAGGAAACTACAGCAGCAAGCTGAAACCAGAAAAAATTGCCTGGTGAATAAATCAGACAGATTATTATGATGATTATTATTTTTATTATTATTATTATTATTATTATGCACAAAATCAGTCCCTTTTGAGCTGGAGGGACCCTCACAGATCATTGTGTCTTGCTCTTGAATGAATGGCCCATAAGGGAATCAAAACTGCTGTTCCTGTGCCCTTCCATCTATGCATATGGATATGCAGCAACAGAAGTCATGTTGAAAGGGTATCAATCCCTGGCAGACACTTCTAGAGCACTGTAGGGCCCTATCTGCATCAAGGAAATGTGTACCAGCCCACTAAATTTATGTAATATAAACCACCAACATGGTCTTTTATGTTAGAGGCAATTTTGTTTATAAATATAAATCCCAAATATTACTATTATACATTAAATCAGCATATATATGAATTTCAGTGTTAGATGTCAACAGCTGCATTGTGAGCATGCAACAAAAGTAGACCACCATTTAAGCATGTATAAAGACTAAATATGTTATAAAGCCTTAAATGCTAAAAATGTGGATTTCTGGCTAACAAGTTTTATTTCCTGCTTTCTAGGAAATCAGCACACAATTGGTTCCTGATTTCCACAGGCTCCAGGCTTTTATTCCCGTGTGGTTTTACAAGAGCTGATGCACTGAATCTATGGCGTTTGTATGCCCATGTGTGTCAGGTACAGAAGACATAAAGACAATCCTTGTTTTTCCTTCTGCCACATCTGACATTCAGTTTTCAGTGGAAAATATAGCTTGAGTATTCAGCAGAAGCCCTTCACTCGGGTGTATCCACAATAGCAGAGGACATCACAAGGGGCTCCACATCAACAAGTATCGCCAATTCCATGGACCTGTACTCACATCACACTTCAAAAGTCATTAATTTAATGCAATAACATTGTCAGGAAGCTTTTCCCCCAGGTTTTACACTAACTTACTTTTCTGGTAAAGTAAGTTGGTGTGCTGTTTGTTGGTTTTTGGGGGTCCTGGTTTTTTTGGGGGGAGGGGGTTGTTTGGCTCTTTTCCTGCAATATTATTTCCTGTTCATTAGTCTTTCTGAATTCTACCACAAACCACTTGTGACTCAATGTAATCCCTGCACAGTACACTGCACAGTAAGGTACTCTCCACATGGGCAAAAGACAACTAAGTCGACACATTTCAAGATGGCTTGACAGACACAAACCTAGATAAAGAGAAAGAATGAACATAAAAGCTCCATCCTAAAAGCCATTCCACTCCTCACTGGAGATTGACAGCAGTGAGCAGAGATGCTGTGACCTAATAAACACCAAGGGCCTCTGCTCAGAAGCACAGTGAAGCAGACACAGTTCATTAGGCTTGGAAGGGACCTCGGGAGATCATCCAGTCCAACCCCCTGCCAAGGCAGGGTCACCTAGAGCAGGTGACAGGAACACATCCAGGTGGGTGTGGAATGTCTCCAGAGAGGAAGACTCCAAGACCTCTCAGGCAGCTGTGCCAGAGCTCTGCCACCCTCAATGAAAGCAAGTTATTCATGTTGAGGTGAAAGTTCTTGTGTTTTATTTTATGGCCATTGCTCCTTGTCTTGTCCCACTTTCAGTGGCTACCACTGAAAAGATTCTGGCACTATCTTCTTGACACCCAGCTTTGAGATATTTATATGTACCACTGAGATTTCCTCTCAGTCTTCTATAGACTAAACAGGCCCAACTCCCGCAGTCGCTCCTCGTAAGAGAGATGCCCCACACCCCTCATCGCTTTCGTAGCCTTCTATTGGACCCTCTCCAGTGGCTCCTCATCTTTTTTTGTACTGAGGAACCTGACCAGAACCTGCTGGCTGCCTCACCAGTCCGACGCCTGGCAGCTTTTCGGGCCATTGCCCCTCGCCCCAGTGCCTGGGAAGCGGCCGCTGCTCAGCCGGGCCCCGCTCCCGAGCCCAGCCCGCCGCGAGGGCTGCACAGTCACACGGGGCCTGCCCTCAGCCCGCCACCGACCGCCGCGCCGAGGGGCCGCTCCCCACCGCACACCGCGGGCACAGCGCTTACCCCAGCCGCCGTCCGACCGCAGGGCTCCCGGGGCGGGCCCCGCCCGGTGGCGGCTGCGAGGGGCTGAGCGGGCGCGGAGGGGCCGCCGGGGAGCAGCGCCAGCAGCAGCCCGGCCAGCGGCCACCGCATAGCGGCGGCCGGACCCTCCGCGGGACCCCGCCGTGGAGATTTTCCAGGCCTTGCCCGAATCGGGCCCGGCTTCAGCCGCCACATCCCTCCGCCATCGGTCTCCTCCCACCGCGGCGAGGGCGAGGGGCGGAGGGGCCCCGAGCAGCGGGACCTCCCCTCGCGCCCTGCCCTCTCCTCGCCGCGGGCAGGGCCCCGTACGATGGCGGCGGCCGAGGGGTGTCTGCGGGCCGTAGGGCTGCAGTTCTGGGCGGACTCACTGCAGGCGCTGCCTGCCCTGCTGGTCCCCGCCGTGCTGCTGGGGCTGCTGCTGGGCGCCGCCGCCGCCGCCCTGCTCTGCCGCTGCGCGCTCGGGCCGCGCCGGGGCGGAGAGGTACGGGGGGCGGGCGGGGAGGGAGGCGCGGGCCGGCCGCGGGCGAACAGCTCGGGGGGAACGGCAGCAGTGGTTCGTGAAGGTTGGAAGGGCGCAGGGCCCGGGAGGTGCCGCCTGAGGGCTTTGCCCGCTGCACGGGACAGCCGGGGGGCTGCGCCCGGGGCGAGCGGCGCGGCGGGACGGGCTCTGCGGCGGGGTTGGTATGGAGCCTGCTGTGATTCCTGCCACACCTCTGCTGGAGAGGATTTCTCTATTTCCTTTAAACAATTGCTGAAAGAAACGGACTAGCTCTAGGAGGAGGCCGGTGAAAGTGTTTGCGTATTCCCAGTGTTGCCCCCCTGGCCTGTATCTCTGACGTAGGTGACCTGCGAGCTCCTTGTCGCAACCACCGCTTCGTGTACGAGGCGGTGTTGTTTTGGGGGTAATGGAAGATGGACCCGGTTTGCAGAAGCTTTGTGAGATAATTGAAAATAAACACTAATTTCCGCCCTAAACCAGTAATTTTATTTCCAAAGTATTTTGAAACTTTTCCAAAGTTCATGTTACAATACAGCACAGAGTATTAGTACTAACCCCCAGAGTAACTTTGCACTGAGGGTATGCTCGTGGATACCTAAAGAAATAAAGGAGCCTGAGCACCGCTGATGGTTTGCATGATGCCAAACTAACAGGGTTTTCTGAAGTGTGTGATTTTGTTAATAACATATTTACTCTTCTGTTTTAAGTAACCGTGTTTCGTATCTCATTGTGATGTTTGTTTGGACTCAAAGATTGCAGAGGCAACACTCACCCATCTACGAGGCAGACACCATTTTTCTGAGAATTGTTATTGATTTATGCTGTATTCTCCCATGGCACTTAGACCCAGGTCATGCTGGACTAACTGGGTATAGCAGTGCTTGGCACTGGCGCAGCTGAGGGATTTGGAGCCCTACTGAGAGTTCTGCCAGCCTGCAAGTGGGGGGTCTGGTCTGGCTTAGTTTTTCACACCTTTTTTTGAGCTATAACAGCTCTGCTGCATGTGTGTATCTGCTGGTGTTGATCATCATTAAATGTGACATAGGAGACAAATTCTCTTGTTCCCAACTGCTTTTAAGTTGGAGGAGTGAAGCTGTTTGAAGCCAGACTTTAGCCTAGCTATTGAGACACTTCAAATGCTGGATCAATATGTCCTGTGCAAGTACAAGCCTTTCTGATTCAATTGCTCATTTTCCCTGCCTTAATGGGTGTATCTGTATTGTATTGCCACTACCAACTCAAATGTAGCCATGTACAATTTTATCCTTCATGTCATAAATGTCAATAGGGAATTGAAGCTGTCAGTTCTCCCTGGTCTGGATCTTCAGATGCATTTAGATGTTTAAATGCCATGAAAATCAATGCTGCTGCTGTAAAAGGGTTATTTATTTTGAAAGAAAAATAAACTGCTCTCTGGTGCATACAGAGCACGTTGAAGGGTGGGAAGGTTCCATCCTCATAGGTGTGGCTCTGATTTCCCCCAGTTGAAAAGGGCAAGCTTGGGCTGTTCCTTCTTCCAACTATCTGCCCCACCGATGCTATGGAGCAAGCAGGTGCTGAACTGCATCTGTTGCAGCCTTCTGTACCAAGAGTAAAAGCAGGGATAGCTTTCCTGAGTATGATGTGTTCCATCCCAGGCACCTAAATTATCCTTAACCTGGTAGCAGGGCAAGTACCTGGAGTCTGAAGCAGCTTTAAGCACCACAGTAAGCCAACACATCACTCAGCCCCAGTTAATCACTGTTTTATAGATCTCAGCCTGAATCTGTTGCACCTGGATGTGTGGAGGATGCATAAGTCCGTTATTTGTTGATTTGTACATAGGATAGACTGGGATAGTTTTAAGAAGAAATCTTCACGATGGGAACAAATAAATTACAAGATTGCTGAGAGAGATTTGTAGCTGCTCTTTCTCATAAGTAGATTTTAAGGAGCCAGCGTCGGCACTTCATTACATTGAAAAGGCTAACCCAAGAATATAATCTGAATTATTGCACCATCTAAGATCCAGAGAGGTGATAGAGGCAAGACATAAGGGATTAAATGTGTTCCAAAGCTGGGCTGTTCTCTGTGTTCTGAGAAAATGGACTAATTTACATACCTGTTCCAAATAATTTAAGGCAAACCTTTCCATAAGGCAGTGACGTGTAGTGGCTGCAGCTGTATTATTAGACTACATCAAAAAGTATTCAGTGGATTGAAAACCTGAAAAATAATTTTAAAAGTAGTCCATGTAGTGTGGCTGCCATCTTTTTCTTAATTAAAAACGTCCTTTCAATGCTGTGTTTGGAGGGAGGCACATTAGTGTTTTTTTCTGACCTCTGCAGTGTGTAGGGAAAATCATATGTAGCAGGAGGTTTCATTTCCACGCAGTATCTGTGTCCCTACCAGTGGCTTTTTGTGCTTATGAAGCGAGGCCAATAATACGGGCTGCATTTGGGTAAGGAAGGTGATGAACATTTTCTGATAATTACTTTCCCTGACAGGAACTTCCACACATATAAAGCTTAATTTAGGAAGTTTGTCTCATGGCAAGGGAGCAAAAATACTTGGCATTCTCTTTATTGCTGGTAATTACAGACAATTTTAGTTAACTTGCTATAATTGAGATGTTTGAGCTCAGACTATGAGGTTGACGCTATAGTCTGTAGTATGACATTTTGAGAGCAGATGGATTGATTTGACATGTTCACAGCCTCTTAAAACTTCTTATATCAAAATTCTACTTCTAGAATCACAAATTTGAAAAGTTCATTAATTTTAAGTATTCCTTTCTGAATATGTAAAATTTTAATTCATTTTCAGATTGCATTTTTCCAGAATTTTCAGCTAATACTGGAATAATTTTTATGATGGAGACATGAATGTATCCAGGTTCCTTGGAAGATGTTTCCAGTTAATCTGCATGATCTCAAGTGTTATATTTTATGTTTTCTCTTGGAATTTCAGAAAGATGATTCTCAAAGACTTCTGGAAAGCTTCAGCACTGATGAAAAAGAGCCAACACTGATGGAAAGTAAAGCAGAACCCTATACATCAAAAGAGGAAATGGTGCTGGAGGTAAAGCTCTACTCTTGTAGGTAGATGTCCATTTTGCTGCATTTAGCAGTAAGCATGTTCAGGGCCTGCTCCAAATTGTTTTAATTTTAGTGGGTTTGGAGAGAGAGACTTTAAAAAGCATTCAGAAAAGTGTAAGATGAAGAGTGGGAGTTGATTGCTCCTTATGAATGCAACCATTTCAAGCACTTACTGCCCTTATGAATCCCGTTTCTCCTGGGGCACTCTTTGGATATTTTAATCAAGATCCTGAGTTCTTTTTGGACAGAGGCTTCTTTGCTTTCATCTCCATGTCATTCTTAGTTTCAAAAGGCTGATGGGATAAATTAACACTATTAACATAAAAAGGTTTGGAAGTACTGAAAGACCACTGTGAACTGGGATTCAAAGACATGTAGAGAATTTGTGAAGATGGACAAATACAAACTTAAGAACCCACTCTCAGTGAGAACATCAAGTAACTTGAGTAACTTTTTTTTTTAATAATCCAAAAATAACTGGAGAACCAGTCCTACTGTGTAGTCATTAGATCACTATCTTTCACCCAAAGCTGATTTGACTGCTCTTGCTGAAGCTAAAGATTGTAATTTAAAGTGCTCAAATGTGCAGTTCAGCTGACTCATTCAGTCTATTATACATAAATTAAATACATGCATAAAATGCCAATCAAAACCAGCCAGTCTGGTGCTTAGCTTGTAACAAGAACTGATTTCATGATTTCAAGAAAATGTTATTGTTAACATTTAAACTATTGGTTTAAATCCTGACAGGTAATGAATCTTCATTTCAGCTTTGTGATTAGGTGTGATGACAAAACATGCTGGTCATTTTGTTTGAGTTAGAGTACAACAAATGAGCGTGGATTAGGTAATTTTTTGAAGTGTAAGTGTTGTGGTAGAACTTTAACAATTTTACCTCTTTATGCTAATTACCAGTATTTTTGAAATGGGATCACAGTCTTCTAAAGATGATCATTCACAACTATACCCATTTCCATAACATGGCTCATTTATAAGACATTAAGAAGTAACCTTGTTACTTGAGGGGACTTTCTCCCACCTATTTGTCTAACTACTGAGGTTATATGTATTTTTTCTATTAATTTGTTCTGATTTCCAGAGGCTTTTACTGTTAGTAGCATCAAATTGACATTTTATGAAGAAGCATAGATGAAAAATGCTTATAGTTAGGTCAGAGCACTTCACAAAAATAGATATTTTCATTCTGAGACTTTACACATTGCAGTAATGCCATAATTACTGTATTAATAATAATTGTGTGTTATTTATGCCTGCTGAGAAGCAGGATGCATTGTTTCTAGCACATTGCAATGTAGCTTTCCAATACAGCTTTCAAGGTTTGCACTGGCTGCTCTGCTTCCAGCCATTGCAGAGCAGTAGCTCTGTCCACTCCTGTTCCTGATGAGATATTGCACTGCTGGGACTGCTCACTAGGGGCAAGTGTTCTATACTTCATCAGTAAACCAAAAATTGGAAATAAATGGAGATGAAAAAGTGCAATGGTAGAGGTCTAGTGAATTACATAGTTTGCTCTTCTCTTTCCATTTATGTTTTTTAGATTCTATTAGTGCTTTTATGTTTCCTAGAAAAAACAAAAACCCTGTGTTTTGACAAATCATAGTCTTTCCTTTCATATGACAGAACCAAAAGAGATAAAATAGGAAATCCTAGTGCTTGGATTTGCACATTTTATCTGCTATTTCTAGCCAAACTTTTATTAAGCCATACCTAACCTCTCAAAACAAATGATTATCCCATTGTTCCAGTCTCTAGAAAAAGGCAGTAGCAGAAAGTCAGATTACGTGATACAGGAAGTTGTGGGAAAAAAAATCAGTATCTATTAAATGTTCTTTGGAAAAACATTGTTACTTTCTCTAGATTTTGGGCAAGGATTGTATTATAAAAGTTCTTCCTGGGACAAAATGATGACTGGGTTTGCTTAATTTATTGTTTCTTTATTTAAATTGAAAGACAGAATTTATAGCCATAATGACATCTGTGAAGCACATTATCATTTAGTAGTTTTTATTATCAGTCTTATTTGTAAAATCTTTAGTTGTTGCTAAGGGTACGGAGGTGGGTGACAAAACACAAAATGAAAATACCTTGCTAATACCAGATACTACCTATTTCCTCCTGGAGAATTAAAACTATTTTGTAGCAGTGGTAATGACAAGAGTTCCCTTTTCAAGTTTTCCTACTTGGAATGGACTTTGTGAGAAGACTTCTTGTACCAAAGCAGAGCCAATCAATAAACAGTTATCAATAGGAACATTCACGTTGTGTAACAAAAAGAAGCACACAGTATTTACAGTGAATAATTGCCAGATGTGATGGTGTTCCCAAATGGTTTTCTGTTCTTTTCCATACAGGAAAGTGAGTCTCCTCTGAGCAGTAACATCGCAGCATTTGCATTAAAGGCAAAAGTGATCTATCCCATCAACCAGAAATTCAGGGTAAGGTTTTAGATTCTCCTTGTTAAAATTACTAACAATCATTCTGTACCAGAGTAAATTGCAGATTCAAGTAATGGAGAAAAATTTACTGCCAATCTGCATAATAGGGATCTTCCCTTTTTTTGCCAGTCTATTGACTCATGGCTTATTCTGTAAGGTGTCAGCTGCACTCGGCTCCCCCTGAAGCCTGCAATACTTAACATGGTGCCCAGTCAGTTTTCACTGTACTTAAGAGAGGTTGTCTGCCCCTTAACATTAATGGAAGTTGGATCTGTCTAAGGAGCCATAAGAAAAACACCACAAGGATCTAAAAGGAATAGTGAAAGCATGCACCAAGCAGCTAACTACAACAGAAGAATGCTATCTTGGGCAATGCAAAAGCCTGTCATGTATATGGAAGCACTCTTGCTGTGTATACGGTTTAACTTTTCCCTTGAAAGTAAACACTGAAAATTGATGTCATGTTTGTCTCCTTATTGTACTGTATTAATTGAACTAATGAATTTCCTTTGACTTAAAGCCTTTGGCAGATGGCTCATCCAATCCATCTTTGCATGAGAATCCAAAGCAGACAATTCTGCCTCATCAAGTGGTGGAGACATCTATGTCAGGCAGCCTGGGATCCCTGAGCCAGGGAGACAAAGAGGACTGTAGTTCCTCCACATCCATACATTCCACAACAAGCGATGACAGATTTCAGGCTCGAGCCTTCCTAAAGGTGGCCAGCTTCCCTGAAGTGCTAACATGTGAGAGGTAAGCAGTAAACTTGTTCTTGTTTGGTC
Organism: Cinclus cinclus; assembly: GCF_963662255.1. Taxonomy (NCBI): domain Eukaryota; kingdom Metazoa; phylum Chordata; class Aves; order Passeriformes; family Cinclidae; genus Cinclus; species Cinclus cinclus. Next base: position 12,267,288 of record NC_085050.1, on the reverse strand, counting down.
ATTTCCTGTGTTTTTAGAGCGGTCACAAAATGTGAAAAGCTGGGCATAAATGCACACAGTCACCACATCAGGACAGGGTTATCTGCTTATAACCCTAAGAAGTTGTTGGGGAGATAAAGACATTAAGCTGTTGGAAGTCATCCTGTTCTTTGTGAAGTTTTGGGCATCAGAACTGGCCAGCAGCTGTCTCATGAAGAGTGTATTATCCACTGTTAGGATAAGGAGATGTTTTTGTTGCAGCTCCTGTGCTCAGTTCACATGTGCTGGGGATAGAGTCCTCTGCACTGTACAATGCCATCTGAAACTGCAGGTGCCTTGAGAACATTCAGTGGTCTGTTCTCTCTGTTTTAATGGGAACTACACATGTCTTACTCTGGGAAAACAGTTCCTCTCTGACACTGCTGAGGAGGTAGAGGTAATTGAAATGGGCTGTCAGCTCTGATTTCCTTTCAGTTGTACCATGGCAAGGTACCCCTAGATGAATACACGTCTGCACTCCTGTCAGCAAGAACAAGAAAATCATATTTGTGTCACAGGGGTTGGGAGAGGTACAAGCACTGAAGAATATTTGCGAAATATCCACTCCTACTGTGGCTGTTTCAATTTAAAGCCATGTTTTCACAGGTTGTATCCACTCATGCCTATGTTCACCTTGTCTTTTTCTAGAGGAAACTGCAATACCAACTTCATTAAAAGCACTACTTGGTTTTATTGACTTTTACATACAGAAATATTTTCTGTTAAAGGAGGCAATGTTGAAGTAAAGTGACTTCACTTGTGTTTTGGGGCAGTGCTTTCAGGAGAATCTAGTGCTTAAATGAAACTTATATTGTGTTGTCCTTTTGTGTAACTGTCATTTAGATTGCTATTAATGCATTTTTAATCTTTGTTTTAGTTTTGATGTTAAGCTCTGCCTTTGCAGTCTTACTTTAAAAGATCTCATGCTTCTTGATACTGAACTCAGAAAAGAAAAACATGTGGTAGGTACTTACATCTCATTTATAGCTCATTGTTTTGAACATCTGTTGAATATCAATTTAGGAAATAACATAAACAGCTGGCTAGGTGGGATGTAGTGTAGCAGAGTTTCATTTCCTCATTATTCTCTTCTTTTTTTTTCTCCTGATATGCATGTATATGAGCTTCGTAAAGAAGTAAGATATAATGAAGCATATTGGTCTGTGAAATACCAATATAGCAAATACAAAAATTTGGTTTTGAACATTTCTCCAGAGATTAACATACAGCACTTGAGGCTCATAAAAAGAGATTATAAATTATTTAATAGAAGAGTTTGTCTTAAGGACATAATTGCTTGTTTATGTGTTGCAACTCCAAAGACTTAAAGCTTTTGGAATAAAATTTAAAACTTGGTTCAGCTGAATCAGTGCCATTGTGATAAGTACAATAGTTGTAATTTTGTATGACTGAGGGATTAAGGTACCATCTAAACCATAGATAACTACCTACATCAAGTCACAGCATCCAAAACTGACAAGGGGGGAAAAAAAGAAAAGTACAATTAAAGCCACAGAATACTCAGTAATGATTGTTTGTGGTGACTAGCTATAATCAAGTACAGCACCATTACTGCTACTGGGTTTTAGCTCAGTAAATATGAATCTGGACATAAAGTCTATAGCTTTCTCCTCTTTTCTTTTCTTGGGCTCTGTTTAAACAAATTGGTCATTTCTGTTATAATTTACTAAATGCACTGAGAATATTTCAAAGGGTGAGATTTTCTGAACAAATTTCTACACAACCCAAAGGAGGAAACAGGAAAGTAAACCTGGAAAGCAACTTCTCATCTGATGGATTATCCACATCTAATTAGATGAGAAGGGGAACTTGCAATCAGACTTCCAGAAGGAAGTTTAGATTGATTATAGAAGGTTGAAATCGATGTCTAAGTTAATCATCAATTTCTGAAGGAAGGTAAGTAGCAAAATAGTGATGTAATCACAGAAACATGGAGAAAATGAGTATTTAATGCACTTTGTGGCCCACCAGAAATCACCACAAATGACTTTGACCTTTAGCTGAATATTTAAATAGCTTTATATTTTTGCTAGAAGGAAAAAAAGGGAAAAAATAAAGCAGTCTGAGAATAATTTCTTCCTTTCTCACTCTTGTGTTCTCTGATTTCAGTCTTTCTTGGCATCAGGTCTAAGGAAATATATCCTTTTCTTTCAGACTTCTCCTGAACCCTGTTTATTTTCTTTTTACTGTATATGGTATCTTGGTAGTGTGTTCTAAACTTGCCAAACTCCTGTCCAAAACATTTGCAAGAGATCAAATACATGACTCCTGTATGGTTTTCTCTTCTATTGAGCTCTAATTATATTTTCCAGATTTTACTCACATGACATACTGGCTTCAATAACTGTTTCTGTATATAAATATGTATTTATTTATGTTTTTATATATTTTAAGCAGGCAAGTTCTGCGTCATCTTATTTTCAAGATTATGAGGAACAGGCAGGTGGCTGTTAAATTTCATGTATTTTTACTTCCACAATGAATGGAAAATGCTGCAGCACTTAGTAATGAAGTGAATTAACCTTACACTGAAACTCTAAGTGAGGCAAGAGGGGGAAATGGTTAACCAAAAGTTTTCCCAGTGTTTAAAAAAATTCAAAACCATCTTTTTGAAGACACTAGTATTACAGTATTTTTAAAAAAATGGGCACACAAATGGAAAATAAGTCCTTTTCTTGCAAGAGAAGCTGGCTAGAATTTGAAGGAGTTTATTTTGGGTTATGTATAAAGATGTTTGATGTATCATGTGGCTGACTACACTTGAAGTCAGAGTAATGAGTCTTTAGAATCTCTTGAATAGTTAATATCTTCCAGTTTTGGGGTTCATTAAACTTCAGAAAAATAGACTTTGTATTTTCAAGTGACCTGCACTTTCTCCAGTCAAGAATAGTTTCACATGCATCTGTGTGGTTACAAGGATATATGAGATTATGTGTAACACCATCTTCTAGTACCTCACTGAAGCCAAAATCAGAGAATTTTTCACAGTGAAAGTACTTGAGAGTCACTGGTGATTTATCTGTTAATTTATCTGTTGTTTCATTTATGATTCGCTATAATCTCCCTGATTGATTTAAATCAGCAGAAGTTATCACAAAGATGTCCTTACAATGTTGAACAGCCACTTAACCTGGGTTTTGTTTTCTTCCTTTAAACAGATGTTTACTCAGGTTTTCAAGATATACCTCACAGACTTCCATCGTAGAAAGAAGATTACTGATGATTTCTTGAAGAAGATCCTTTTAAATCAGGAAAATGTAAGTTATTGGTTAACATTTATGACCACACAAAATAATAGTTAATCTTATTACAACAGCTGGCCATTTCACCTACTCCTTTTGAACAGCAATGTCATTTGTAATACGTTTCTGAAGAAAATGCAAAGAAACTCCCTTGTTAGTTGATTTTCTCTATTATCTTGTATGCTTTTCCTCTTTGTTGCTGCACAAAGTGATCTGTGTAATCTGTTAAAGGACAAAATATTTTGTAGTTGAATCCATTTAAGCAGACAGAACATTTTGAACCTTCTTCGCTCATATTTAATAATGTCTGATTGTCATGGGCTTTGTTTGGGCCCAGGTATCATTGCTGATAATAAAATAGCAGCAAAGAAAGTAGCAGTAAAAAGTTCAAGGCTTTCATCACTTATTTTCCTCATCCTCCTTTTTTTCTTTCGTGTACTTGTATCAAAGTTCATATGCCACTTCTCAACGGAAGACGTATGTTGACAGTCAATGTGTATTTCAGGTGGAGTCACAGTACTATTTTAAGGTTATTAGAAGGAACAAAAAGCTTTTCAAAACTACAGAAAATAGGAGAGCTATTGGTTACACTTTTCAGTTTAGAGTCACAGAAAAATCAGGATTGAGAAGCGCATCTCAAGATTGTCTGGTCCGGCCTTGTATAGGAAGCTTTGTTTTATATAAGGTTATCCAGTGCCCTGCCAATCCAAGTCTTGAATGTTTGTACTGAGAGCAACCTAATCACAGTACCCATTATGCTTTTCTTACATGTAGATGGAATTTCACATCTAGGCATTAGTCTCATTAGAGCTCATGAGGTCTAGCTGAATACTTTGTACAGTCTCACAATCTGTGAATTACTGTAAAGAATCTCTGTAGTTGTATGCTATGGTTTATATCAGAATGTGTTTTGCCTTAAAGTACACTTCTGCCTTAAATCCTCAGGTTTAACATTAAAGCTTACTCTATTTACTAGATGAAAAGTGGGATTAGATGTGCAAAATCCTTTTACTGGTGGTCTTCTGGTAACGACTTCAAATTATAAACAGAGCTAATCTAGAATAGGCATGTTTCCTGATAGAACCTCATCCTCAGTGAAGTTTCATGGCGTAGGTGTCCTCTCCGTGCTCCTAAGATGCTGCAAGACAAGGACTAAATCTGAAAAATTAGATGCAGGAATTGCCAGAGAAGTCCAGTTGAAGTGCCAGTATGGGGTTTCTGTGTCCTATATGATGGAGAGAAAGGTCTTGTAAACCTGACAGTCTTAGAGGTGGGATGTCATACAAGGAACAAGGCTGGTTATGACCTTCATGTAAAAGAGATGTTGGTGATAAGTAAAAGTGTTACATGTTTTATTGCAGACAGCATTTTCCTCTTTTAATTCTGCACCATAAAACGTCATGGGATTTTGATGAAATTGTTAGTGAAGTTTGTCAAACTCTACTTACATTTCTTTAAGGCATGAGGATATCAAGTTAATGCATTGACAACCAAAAGTAGGTGGTATTAGAAGTCAGTGCTTTCTATGTAAGGCATGTTGCAGCAAAGGAAGAATCCCCCTTTTTGGTATCAATTTACTAAGCAATGGCAGCAGACAAGTATTTGTCAGCAGCATCAGCTTTCAGAAAAAATGGTTTCTAAAGGAATGAAAAACTGTAAAAACTCGTGTAATCATGCACTCTATAGTCTGTCCCTTGTGAGCATTACAGGTGTGCTCATCCAGCACTCTGCAGGCATCACTATCTGGTTATCACCTGGATACTTACCTGAGCTTTAAAAACACAGCATGTACATGCACAGCTGCCATTTAAGGGGGGGCATGTGCATTAAAATAAAAATATTTGTAGATAGATTCCAGGGGTTATTAGTATAAAAGCTCCTGAAGCAGTGTTTACTAAAACTTGACTTCAGTGGAGATGGACTAAGGTCTTGACTGTACTCACATCCTAGTGGAAATGCATGTCTTTGAACATACTTTTAATTTAGTTTAGTTGAGAGCTGCCATATATCTGGATATTTCCTTGCTTGCTGCAGAAGGCACATCACCAAGAGACAGAATTTTCTGAACACTCCTGTTCAACTTCCTTAGCCACGAGCTGGAACTGACATACAGATTCACTCCCAAATTTAAAAGTTATGTCTGTCTTTCTGTTTAACAAATCACTTGATTTTTTTTTCCCCCAGGATTTTGAAGAATTACAGAAACAACTTGACTCGAGACTCCAGAATACTGAAATGTCAGGAGCCCATAATTCAGAGTTCCAGACTCTAGAAGACCTAGAAAGGAGGGAAAGGGAATATGCTGAGCACATCATAGATAATGTAACTTTCTAATTTTTTCTAAATTTTTATTGTAATGTTTTTCTTCTGGTGGGGAGTTCTTTAGTGGAATGGTTTCATTGAGTAGTCCACAGTTAGTATTTTATATGTGTATGAATCCTGAAAGTATTTTTACCCAGCAAAGCATTTCCAAAGACCTTTGGGTGTCAGTATGTTTTTATAGATAAAGCATTTTTCAGCGTTTTTTGTAAAACACTACTGTTTTATCAGCTGAGAAATGTCTAGTGCTCGTCTGATGATAAGATTTATTTCAAGCCTATGTATGGCCTGACTTTTAGGATTGTTGTTCTAGCATCTTGCTTTTGTCAATCCCCATAATTGAGTAAGGTAGTAACGAGAGGCTACAATTTTTTTTTCAGCTGAAAGAAGTACTAAGAATATAGTTTCTGGGCAGTGTTTTAGTATGTTTTGTGCATGTATTTTAGCAAAGCATACGTCTTTAGCAACTTTCTGTCTAAGAATATATTGACAATTTTTGATGTGAAAATACAGTTTGATAGCAGGCATTTGATTTTCAAAATAAAGATTTTTTTTTTCTCTAGAGTAGGTTCACTGTGTCTGTATAGCTTTCAGGCAACAAAACTAGAGGTTAAGAACATTGTATGTATTATTTTCCATTAAACTGAATAATATTCTTCCCAGCCCTGTTTTTGAAGTTTGAGCAAATTGACTGCTGATGAAAACGAGGGAGTGACAGCTCTGTGAGCTGCCTGTGCTGATTGACTCTGGCACTTCAGCCCTGGACCGAACAGCCCATCACCTCAGCCTTGGGCCTTTTTTGTACAGTAGTTAGCATTCTTTAATGTCTGGTGCTTAAGTGCTTCACTGGGAATTTTCTCAGCTTTCTTTTGATTCTCTGAGCTCTTCACTTTATAGTGGAAGTCCCGGTCATGTTGGATCATCTGTGTCAAGTTTCTTTTTCACTTTAATTTTGCTCAGTGGAAAAATGATTATTTAGAGTTTTCCAGAGTTAGTCATGTAAATATAATTGCTGGCAACCTTGCTGAGCAGCATGAGGCATTTATTCACCAGCAGCAGTCATCCTTCAGTGGGTCTGTCACTCTTGTACCTGCAGATGCTTTTCATCGTATTGAAAATAATTTCCCTCTATGCAGATTTGTATAGATCAGTACCTTGAACTAAACCAGTCTTCCCCTGAGAATATAAAAGGGTTTTTGCTATACTCACAGATGCCATAATCACATTTTTTTCCAAAACTCATGGATACTTAATAGAAATCTTGGTGATGGATACGTTTTTTACATTTATGTGTACAAGTAACCCCACAGAGCACAAAATATTGACAGTTGTGCACAGTCATGTTTGTGTAATCAGAACCTAAAACTAGGGATTGTCCATACAATAAATCTATCACAATTGGCACATACACTGTGCTGACACTGCATAAAGGACTTAATTCCAGCCAGTAAGGTGCTTATGTAACATCCAGCTGTGAAAGGCTTTGATGGTGTAAAGCTTTAATAATTTTCAGTTTTTCTTTTTTTATAAAAATGTTGTTCAACTAGAATACCTGCTCCGACAGCTAAATAAACTTCACAGAATAAAAAGGATGCAGTTTATCTTCTAGTTTTCTACCATCAATACTAAAAGCATTATTGACTCTTACAGATGGAATGTGTAGAGAATTAAATTCTTAGCTAGTTAAATAGAATTACTACAGTTATTTTAAAAGGTCAGGTTTGACCTACTGATTATGTGCCACCACCAATATATTATATATATATATATTTATATATATAAAATATATAATAGTCTCTTTAGCTTTGCAAATTGTTCAACATAATTAATACTGAGAGCTGTCTGTAATCTCAGTGACTTAGATTTCAGTAGACTTATATATATGCCTCTTTGTGTAATGAAATACCAGATGATTAATGAGGGAACATGGGTTGTTTTTTGATTCATATTCCACAGATGGAAGCCTTCTGGAAGCAGACTGACAAAGCCCAGCAGGATTTTTTGGACCAATCAAAATGCTCAAGTGCCAAAGCAACAAAGATGATGACGGATCTGACTGAGAAGCTGATTGCAGTAGAAAGCTTTTTAAGTGAATCTCAAGACTTGCAGGCGATGGTAAAGTAAAAAGAAATGAAAGTTGAGACAGATTTAGTCAATCTGAACAGAAAGAATTATGTCAGTGCACAGAGTCTGCCAGTCCTGCCTCAGGAGTGATGCAGACTGCTTAATCCAGTTGTCTCTTTGAGCTTTATTGCAAAGAGCTCAACTTCCATTGCAGTTTAGGAAGACTCACAGGAGAATGAACTCTCTGCACTTGAGTTCTGATTCTCAGATTACCTTTTAGGTATTCATATAAGGAAAAAGTATTACTAATGCAGCTGGTGAACCAGGAGCTAGAGCACTATTCAGTGGAGAATTGTTACTGTGGCATTATGAAATTTCTTTTTCTTTCAAAATATTTATTCCACTTTGACTGACAAATCCTAATTTAAATTTGAGGGTGACTCTGTGTGTTCAGTGACTTTTAATTGGAATTGAAAATTCTTAGCAGCTCCTAGTGATATAGTCTGAAGAGGGAAACCTCTGTTCATAAATGCACCAACACTGTGCTTTATGTTGTGTTAAATGTAACAGATTCTTTATTTTTTTTTCACAGGATATACTATCCTGAAAGAGCTACATGTAATTTATAGATTGCCATACAATTGGAATCACTGAATTTATTAGTAATTTGGTGTATAAACAGATGCTGTAGTTATTTTGTTAGTTTGGTGTCAGAGCAGCTAAGTAGACTGAGCTGACCAGGTATGAAAAAAGTCTTTGCTGTTTGTCACACTTGACCCAAACTGGGCTGCTGTACGGTAAGTTCCTTCAGATGGGTAGATGGCAGATAAGATACCTGGATACAGATATAGGAGATATTCCTGCCTGAAGTCACTACTGTGATGATGCTAAATCTCATTGTAGCGGTAATTGTAGGTACATCTCTATTAGTTCTCTTGACAGTAGGTCAGAGAATCATAGAATCATTTGGTTTGGAAAAGACCCTTGAGACTGAGTCCTAACTTGATCGCAGCATTGTCAAACTCTTTCTAACCTTGCAGCGTTCTTTAAAGCAGCTGCACTTTCACCCAGGAAATCTTTCCCTACTTTGATCATGAGCTGCTTCTTTAATAGTGCAATGAAAGCTGCTAGGCCATAGGCAGTTATACTAATTTTTAGTATATGTATTGAACTCTGTCTGACCGTGTATTTGAAGGAGTCACAGCATTATCAGAATCAGGTATGTGTCCTCATTTCAAACTGAGGACCTGTACTGGTATGCCATGTAGTATCTACCATAGTATAGTATAGGTCCAGGATTTACATGTTGTCTTCTGTCCATCTATCCTCCTTGAGTATATAAGTTTGTTCTACAAGTCTCTTATCTTTTCCAGATTTAATGTCATCTTGACAGCTACAAATAATGAAAAACAGCAATAGTTTTAGATTAGCTCTTTCAACTGAACATGCAGTAAACCTACTGCTAGCCTGCACTGATCAGGATTTTCAGAAGTATTTAAGTACGTGAAGATGGTTATTCACATGGTTTTGAGAAGACTCAGTGGTTTTCTTCATGGTTTGGGAATCAATAGTTCAATGTAAGGAAAACACACAAAGCAAAGACACATTCTTGGTTTCTAAAAAGGACTTTATGTTTGTTTTAGGACATTCAGGAAAGGTTATTCAACTGGGAGCTTATGGTGAAAATGATTGATTCACTGAAATCCTCTATACCAGAAGAGTGTAAGGGTAGATTAAATACTGTGTCAAATATTCTGGACCACTTAACTGTAAAGAATAATCTTTCAGTCCGTCGAAAGGAAGAACTTCTAACAGATCTGCATAAGGCCTTCTGGGAACAGCTGTCACATTACAGTAATGGTGAGTACTTAGACTGGAGCTCATTACTTACATGAGTTCTCACTGTTTTAAAGAGTGAAAAATTACAGCTGTAGCCATATATATATATACACATATATATATATCTTTTAAAAAGATACTAACAAGTTGACCAGGATCAGTTTTATTCTGAAGGATGTATGTTTGGAATGGGAACTTTGACTTTAGGCCTTTTATATCTTGTTCCAGGTATTACGAGGTACTTACTCTACAGTTCACATAATCTAATTCCATTAATTTGAACATAAAAGAAGAATCACACTTGGTACAAGTATTTGTGATATTTATCCATTTAGTTCACATACTTCCCATTGCTGGTGATACTGGCTGACATAAGACACTGTCTCGTGATTTTCAGCTAGCATGTAAAGCCAGCAGCAGTTGTTCTATATACAAAGCACTTGTGCTATCACTCTTCCGAAAAGATAATGCTAAAGCTTATGATCCTGCTATAAGTCTCTCTTTTATTATGTCAGACTAAAATACTTTTAAAATTAAGGCTTTTCCTCTTCCTTTTACATGTCTTCTTATTGCCTATCTGAAAAGTACACAATTAAAATAAATGCTGAGTTGACTGACCCACTGATTTAAGGTTCTCCCTGTGTCATTTGTATGTTACCTGATGCCCAGTGTTGAGAAATGCAGCCCCAGCTTCTCTGATAGGTGCTGTTTCAGGGCTCGGTGCCTCCCATCAGCACTTACAGAAAATTACAGTAAACGTGTAGCCAGAAGGAAAATAATGATAACTACTTCAACACAATTTCCAGATCCATTTCTGCTACTGTTGGACAAGTGTAAAGAAAATTGTCATGGTGAAATGGCATTAGGCTTAGACTTCAGTGAACTGAATAGTCAGAATGAATGCAGTCTTGTTGCAGTATGTTCTTGCTGCAGTGCTGCTCACTCACTTTGGGCTTAGTGGTGACAATTTGTGCCTTATCTCACATCACAGTCATAAATTCACAGAATCACAAAATGGTTAAGGCCGAAAGAACTTCTGGAAGTTGTGTGGTCCACCCTGTCTGCTCAAGCAGGTTGAGCTACTGCTGATTGCCCAGGATCATGTTCAGACAGCTTCTGTGTCCAAGAATGGAGACTCCACCTGGGCCACCTGTTCCAGTGCTCAGTCATCCTCATGGTAATAGGAACCTCTGCGTTTGAGTTTCTGGCAGCTGCCTCTGGTCCTTTCGTCAGGCACAGCAGAAAAGAGTGGTTCTGTCTTCTTTGTACCCACTCTCCAGGTGTTTATAAACATGCTCAGATCCCCCCTGAGCCTTCTCTTCTGCAGGCTGAATAGCCCCAGCTCTCTCAGCTTTCTCTCACAGGTGACATACTCCAGTCCATTCATCATCTTTGTGGCCTTTTGTTGAATCCTCTTCAGTATCTCCTTGTCTCTTGTACTTGGATGTGGAGTCCAGAACTGGACACAGTGCTCTAAGTGTGAATCCTTTCTCTCCATTAAGTGCTGGTTAGTGCTGTGGAGGGAAGGGATCTCTTCCCTCTACCTGCTGGCTTATATTCAACGTGGCATCCACCAGAACCCCCAGGTCCTTTCCTGCCAAGCTGCTTTCCAGCTGGGTCGTTCCCAGCATGTGCTTGTGCTCGGGGGTGTTCCTCCCCGGGTGCAGTACTTTGCACTTCCCATTGTTAAACTTCAGGAGATTTTCATCAGCCCATTTCTCCAGCTTGTCAAGTGCCCTGGGGATGGAAGTACAAGCATGTGTGGTGTATCATCCACTCCCATTTTTTGTGCAATCTTGCTAAATTTGCACCCTGCCCCATCATCCAGGTTATTAATGAAGCTATTGAGCTGGATTTTACTCAGTATTGACCCCTAGTGTACACCAGTAGGTGCTGGCTTCCGGGTGGACTTTAAGCAAGTTTTCAATCCATCTGACTGCACATCCCTCCTTTTCTCTGTGAGGATCTGTTAGAAGATTGCATCAAGCACTTACCTGAAGTCAAGGTACCAATATCCACCACTCTTCTATCACCTACTGAACTGGTTATTTCATTGTGGAAGGTGCTGCAGACTTGGTCCTCTTTTATAACATCTAGCTGTGTGAGCAGCTGTGTGATATTCACAAATACATGTATATTGTGATATCGTTTCTTTAATGTATGTTTGCTTCTAAAACTATCTATGCCTAGTTTGTAGTTTTCACATAGGTTCAGCCACTAACATTCTTTAACCATAAATGGGTGTCTCTGGGTGATTTTTCCATCTTTTTGTCAATTTTCACTTGTTCCAAAGCAAAAATACCTCTGTCAAGGCCTTTATTTTATGCAAAGTAGGTATTTATAGTTATATATAGCTATATATTATAGTTGGTACATCCTGTGTAGAAGAACATTATCAACCTCCTGGTTTTAGATAGAAATGAAATGTACTTTTAAAAAATTATCTGGAGTGCAACATTTATTCCAATGGAATCTTACATTGACCTTTCTTATGAGTTCCTAAATACAGAAGTTAAACTGTACCTGTAATTTACCAACAGCACAAAGCCAGCAAGACTATGCTCCTAGTATACAAAACAAGGAAGTAGTAAAGAATCAGTAGTGTTTAAAAGTAAAACACGGCTACATTTATTTGAATGATATGTTCATTACAGGCTTTCCTGTACTTCTGGTGAACTTTCAAGTGTTCTGTCATCATCAGCCTGTGGATAAGCACAATAAATTAGCATGGAGAATAAATAACATTCTTGGTGCTGCATTACGGTGCTCCTTTTGTTTCTCTACAATATATAATAATTTCTCATAGTTACAGCAGCTTGATGTAGTGGCAGAACAGCAGCTACAGGTAACTGTTCTTTTGCATTCCCCTGTAGCTGCTTGTGTCAGGAGTGCAGTACTGCTCTGGGGCAGGGCAGCTCGGGGAAATGAATAAAATTCTTCTTAGGTGGACAGGCAATGAGACATGAAGTGGCAGAACATTTAGAGCACCAATTGCACTCAGCAGCCGAGAATGAAAATAGACTCATGAATTTACACATCACTTGGAGCTACAGCAAGATTGAAGGAGGGGAAGAATTTAGTCACAAATCATTCACATTACTAGCATGAAATTGGAGGGACCTTGACAACTTTTACTGCAGGTTCTTGGATGAGTCACTTCAGAAGTCTGATATGTATGGCTGCATGCCAGTTCAAACTAATCGGAACTAGCACTGCTTTAGACCTTTTCTCTCCACCATATGTTACTGTCCCTGTCCTTGCAGCAGCATTTGCATATCTGCAGTTAGGTAATGAGCCACTTACCGGCCTTCCTGAAGCAGGAGGGGGAGGTCTGGAGTGCTGCTTGAGGAAATCTCTTTCTTGGACTAACGCACTGCCTTTGCATAAACAGCAGCACCAGTGAAAGGAAGGGTGCAGGATGATAGCACTCCAAAAACCTGATAGCTTTAAGTGCCATGTAACAATTTAGAAGTTCACATCTAAAAAGGCCATCAGGGTAAGAAGCAAATTTCAGATCCTGCAAGGTAATTACTTCTCTGTTTCACTCACTAACAGATTTCTGTGAGCTTATGTTGTGTGACAGTAGCAGATGCTGCTTTCTCTCGGTGGAGTTGTGGTGCTAATTGTTTGTGGTTTATGTTCCAGAATGTATGCAACAAAGTAAAGATCTGATCTTGAAACGGCTGGAGTGCCGTGCAAAGAAGAAGGAAGAGTTCAAACACAGAAAGGAAGCTGAACAAGAGAGTCTCCTCAGCAAAACTTTTCTTACTGAAGATGTTAACAGTTTTCTCAAGGTGAACAAGTAAAAGCTTATTTTCCCTGTTCCATTGGTTTTTAAGTCCAAATGTATTGCAGATTTCTCCCAGTTCTGTAAAATTGGGAATTTCGGGTCCTCATGAGAATCACATGCAGTAGCACAGGTGGACAAGATCAGAACCCTTGTTGCCATGGCTTTTCCTGTAGTGTTGGTGTTGTATTGGAACAGAATGCCAGTGGGGTTAATGCAAAATTGCGTGTTTTGTGGAAAACATCTTTTACTTAGTGTGTGTTGGATTCAAGACAGGAAATATCTGGAGGGAAGTATCTGGCCTGTATTACAGAAGAAAACAGTCTGCACTGATCTAATTACTTTTCTATGAGTGGGGTTACTGAGGTTCAAAAGACTTACTAAATTTCAGAGAAGTGGAGGAAAAAGTAATTATGATCTCTGGCAGGATTCCTTAGAGAATGTTTGCAATTGATAATTTAATATCATATACAATGGCCAGTGTAATGTTTTCATGGTCATATTTTCTATAGAAATTTGTTATTGTTCCAAATGAATATACAGAATCAGAGTTCTTAGCTGTAAATGCTGAGAGCTGCAAAATTCAAGTAACTGCTAAGAACTGCAAACCCAAGTTATTAAGAATTTTAAAAAAATCAATCCTCAATTTTCATAAAAAATAATTTAAGGTGAAAGTGCTTACATCCAGCACCATTAAATTTTTGATGAAATCTAATAACTCAGATAAAATTTCTGTATGAGAAGACCCAGATTCCAACTGCAGCAAACTATCAAAATATATTGATCTTAACACTGCGATTTTGTTCTGTGGGGACATGTTCCTTAATTATGTTGTATGAATTGGATAAACAGTTACTGTTTCTGGATGCACACTTGCCTGGCAACACCTCACTTTGAAACAAGTAGAGCACTTTTTAGGTCTTTGGCTTTTCATAACTTGAGACAAATAATTCTGTCACTCGTTTTTGTAGCCAGTGTGAATTTGTGAGTGTATTTCCCTTTTACACATTATTGGACACTTTGACACATCCCAGATTCATAAAACAAAGCTTAAAAATTTTGCCAAGTCCCCTTTCCTACAAACATAGAGCTACACAGCTTTGTTCAAGAGATGCTGTATTCTGTACACCTTACGAGCAGATCATTAGCCTGGAGTTTAACTAAGCCTACTCAACAGCTTTCTGACAGGCTGAACAGGGAGGGGCAACTTGCACTTCATGCTGCAGGACAGAACACAGCTGAGTCCCAGGATTATGAAATGCCTGTGTACACATTATGAAAGTCAGAAATGTAAGCCTTTCTGCTGCACAGTGGGAGAGTCTTTTGTCCCAGAACAGATGAGATCTTAAGTGCAGAAACTCTTCAAAGAATAAGAAAAATTTGTACCTGCAGCTCCCAAGGTTTGACTTTGATAGTTCAGTAATTATTTTGTGAGAACAATCCACTTGGCACTGAGGAGCTGTTTTAAGTTTGTTCCATAATTTCACAGCCAGCCCATCAATAAAGGAATTGATCCCAAAGCATCACCATGAGCTCAGAGCTGTACCCATCAAAAACATTTTCTCTGCCTTTCCCCCTTCACCTCATCAAGGGGCTCACACCACCATGGTAGCAGCCTTGCCAGTAATGGACCTTTCTGCTGAATTTTAAGTGGTTGCCAGTTATGATGGTGGAAGTTTATTGCAATAAATTTCATTCACATCAGATTGTTGTGAACACAAGTAGGGTGGTAACAATTGAGTTGCTGTAGATCCGATTTTTTTATGAAACAGAATGATATATATAGTAAAGGTAAGAGTTCATGTATCATTCTTTCTCCTTCATCTATGTTTCTGTTGGGAAAGGAGCATATTGTCTTTTACTAGCAGAGAATACATGAATAATCAATGAAGAACACAAACCATAAAGTGTCAGTTACAGTAATCCAGTCTGGCTCTGCCTACCCACAGTGGACATAGAAGTTATAGCAGTTAATTTGTCAAATTCTGTCATAAACTATGACTCCGTGAGATGTGTGCACTTTCAAGTATACCTCTACAAGAATTATGAAGAATTTATGGGCAATTTGGTCGTCTTCAGAAGAGCTCTATTGACATACCTAATGAAGAAAGCCATATTTGCCGTGGCATTGAAAGGGAGCACTTGGCAGATTAAGTAAGAATATGAAATATTTATTTATAATGCTATTCATTAGTCTTTAGATTGAGGGAGTCTTTGTGAGATATAACCTTCCATGAGCCTGCCAACACATTCACAGTCACAGTCCTCACTTTAAGAAAATAATTGCATTCCTGTTGAAACTGTGACCAAGGACCAAGTCAGGACCACATCATAGATCAGCCTTTTAGGAACCACCATGGGACATGGTGACCAACCCCAGTGCAAAAGCCTTGTACAGTGTGATACAGCTGTAACTCAGATGTCTCATGATGATGTGAGATTGTTGTTCTGCACCTCCTAGGAATGGCTATGATGTAGTGATATTCATACACTGGAAAGCAGGTTTCAAATCACATTATTTCACATGTTTTGTAGTAGTATGTACATATTATTTAACCCCATATTGCCAAAACTAAGGAACTCTATACTCGAGACTGGATAACCTCAAATTAAGGTGGTAAGGCAAGTTTCATTTCACTCTGAGTCATGGTTCCAGGTAATCAGTTACTGTTGTAGTGATACATGGGAAGAGCATCAAGGAAGAAAAGGGAAGGATCACAAGAAACTATTAAGATCTTTCCAGTTATTTAAATATACCTACTATGTTTCTTTTAGGCTTACCACCAGCTGATAGAGAAACACTGGCGAGCACAGTGGGATCTGGAGGAGGAGGATGACTGTGAGAGCACAGAGGCTGTTGCCGATCTCTACAAGGTGCCACTTCTAGTGATAAATGTCATTTGCTAATTTAATTAGATTGAAGCAGGACAGTCTTCCATATTAGCTTACCTTTTCCATTATCTTCCCAAAACACTATGTTTCCTAACCTCGCAGTAGTCAGAAAATGCCTGCAAGGTCTGCCAAAACATGCTGCCAGGTGGCTGACAAGGTTGCAGCAATGTTGAGAACATACAATGTCTGTCACTATTACCAGAAGGGAGATTTCATTTATGTGGCATAATTACCTCTCTGCTGGATGATACTATTCTAGCTGAACCTTCACTACACCTCCAAATACAGTCTTTTCATTCATTTCTCACAGATAATTCTTTTTTACTCTAGTTAGTTCCCGAAAATAAGTTCAGATCTTTGGTAAGTAATATTTTTGCACTTCTCTTTGTTACTGATTTGGAAAATTCTAGGTGCTTCATGCTTTTGCATCATCTTTAATTATTTTGTGTCTGTGCAGAACAAATACAATAATATGATCTGGTGAAGCCCAAAACTGTACTCAGTAGTGACCTTTTATTAGGCTGGAACTAATCAATTTCAGCTCAACAGGATCCTTGTCATGATTAATTATGATCAAATCAGGATGTTGTAGAAACTTGTGGTCCCTATCACATAATGATAATATACCCATACAATCTTAATTGGCAGTAGTCCACATGCACTTTATCAAATTTGATAAAAAAAAATAAAGCCACTCTATTTATAACAAGTAGTTTTGCCGTGGTTTTATGTAATAGTGAAAGCAAGAGACAACTTGAGAAAAATTACTGCTTTGGAGAAAGGAGAGGTTTGCTTGGAAGAATATACCAGTGAATAAGAGTATATTAAACGTACAGAGTTGTGTAATATAAGAAAAGTCAACATATTTGCTGATATTACTGTGCTTAGTTCATCATCCATAGTTACTAACTTCTCCATCCCCTTCCTCTATTCGTTTGAAGTCTGGAGATTAAAGAATTTATTTTTTTTTTAATCCTACACAGTTTCACCTCATTTGTGAAATTATGTTGCTTTCCTTTATTGTGTACTATGCCTTAGTAACACTAAGACCAGACTGAAAATCCTGTTTCTTTCAGTACTAAGCTAAGTTTTCTTTCCCACTATTGGTTTGGGTAAATTAAGCTTTTCTAGAATTGCCAGGTTGCCAGGAGAACTGCACAAAGTTGAGCTCTGCCAGTTCACCCAGCTCTAGGCCATTATATTCCATATTACAGCTGCTCTCCTATGACTAGACCCAAATACTGCCAGATGTGAAAAACTACAGGTTTTTCCAACTGGCATCTGTTAAGTGAGGGCCCATAAATCTTTATTTCCATTTTTTCTTTTCTGTAACAAAACATTTTTACTGTAATATCTAATATAATGAACAACTGCACTTTCTACCCTTAACCCCAAATACTGATCCTATGAACTGTTTTAGGAGAGGAGGCTGATTTTGAATATACCTTGTAAGCTAGAAAGAAGAGATAGTACAAATGAGCATAGCCTCACTGAAGATAAATGGGGCTGTTCTGACTTCTACAGATGAGGACAGTGCAGTGGTTGCATGTTTTCCATAACCAGGGGCATAAAATAAAAAGTAGACTTGCTGTTAAAGGAAGGAGGTGCATCAGAAACACAATGCCTTTGCTTCTCTCTCTGCTCCACAACACATCCAGAGCAGAAGTGCAGCATGTACAAGTCTTTCCCTGGGCAGCGGGACTTTGCCTCTTCACTTAGTTGCTCCAGGTTTGTCATAGGAAGATGCTGCTGCTATTAATGGGGAAGGCAAGGTAGTAGTGGGAAGATGACAGGGATTTGAGATCCTCCTTAGTGCAGTTGTGTGACTGCAGCTCAAGTAGAATTAAACAAAGAAGCATTAACAAGCTGGGTACCAGCAAGCCTCACATGGCAGCAGCTGTGAGCTACAAGACCTGTGTCCCCACTGCGTTTGGACCATAATCCTTTGTAAAACCAGCTAGTTTGGGCACTTCTGTAAACACTGCAGAGCTTGATGTTGCCTTTCCGGAAGTTCTGCACTACCTGAAGCTTAACAGATAGTCATTTGCCTTGCAAATGAAGAAGCTGAAACATGATCTCAATGAAAAAAGTGATACTAAAATATAAGGAAGAGGTCACCATGTGACTGAGCAGGGAACCAGTGAGTAATCTCAGGACAGAAGAAAAGGTGTCACTAACCTGTAAGTGCCACTCCCTAGTGGAAGATCTGTAGCTTGTTCTCACAATGTTCTTCTAAGCCCTTAGCAAATTTCTATGCCTTTTCCATTTTTTTCATGTTTCCCCTTTTAAACAGATCAAGATAGATTTATATAACCCTGTAGCACTAGGGAAGTCTGTATTGCTACAGTACATGGAAGAATTATCCAAATTGGTGAATAAATATGTAAAAATTCAATGATCTGGAAGCTGACTGTGTTTGCATAGAATAATTTAGTAGGTTTGTTTTGTGTACACATGAATAAATCAATTAAAATGATTTAACCAAGGCCAACAGAATCTGTTGATGCCTGAAGTGAATGAATGAGTTATATTTGGAGGATAGTGTAAGACTTTTCAGCCACACTAGGGGATTAAAATAGTGTGCTGTAGGTGAATAGTCTGTGTCTAGACACATGCTCCGTAACTAATTTTTGAAATGTGCGTTGAAGAATGGGGTTGAATGATTTTGCTTATCACAGTGCATCATAGCTTAACGAAAAATTGTTCTTTTTTAGTAATTAGCAAAGCTAATTTAATGGATCAGCCTAATATTTTCATAAACAGGGTCTGCAGAGTTATCCTGTATACGAGGAATTTTGTGTTGTTTTTACTATAATTTTCTATTACATGACAGCAGTAACACACCACCCACCCCACTCCCTGCCCCAGTATATCCAGTTCTGTTTACCTTGAACATATTAATGGCTATCTCAAGTCTGTCTCAAGTTTAACATATCAGATAGTCACCAACCTTTCATCTTTTCCTTTTTTTGTTGTTGTGTGAACTACACATATGTTTCAGTAGGGAAAGGAGAAGTGAAGAGGTTGAGGGATAACAGTTCATTATTAAGAAAACAGATATGCAGATTGCACAAAGGAAATCGGTTAACAGCTAGAAATTACATACTACGTGGTAAGGTAGGTCTTTTTCCTCTGCCTTTATTTCAAAACCATAAAAACACAATTTATTGTCATTTATAATTCCCCTTTGCTGATAGCAGTTCACCAGAATGTTATTTCATTTGGCTTGGCAGGGGAATGAAATGCACAAGAATTTACACTAAAAGCTATTAAGTCATGAGTGTTGTCAATGGGCAAGGCAGTAGACATTTTATGAATTGGTAGACATAAATGTGAGTTTGAGGAAAAGTATTTGATTTTTTTCCTTTATTAATAAAAGGGACAAAAAATATTTTTGACAAGATAAAAAGTACAGATTCTCAAAGACTTATTCTTTCATTATTTTCCTTATGTAATTTTGTTGAAATGAGATATGGTTAGGGATACTGGACTGCATTTTTGGGTACCAAGAGCTGGCATCTTTTTAAGGGGAATCACTCAGTTTGTCTCAGGTGGAAATCCCTATCAAGAGACCTCCACCTCAAAGGCTCATTTTTGAAATTTTTGCCCTGTGATTTACCCAAAAAATATAGCAACATCTGGTAGATTAAATCTGTGAATCATACCTTGGGAGCCAATTCTAACTCTGGGTTTTGGCATTTTTAGATTTGTTTTGGTTGCTTCAGTCAAAGCTGATACAGGTTGACTGGTATGGGTAGCCTTCATTCTAAAGTTTTACTCTTGCCTTACATTTCCTGCAAGGGGAAATGCATAAGAAAATATGCTTTACCACTGTACAGATTCACCACTGGCTAATACTTAGATCTCCTGAAGGACTTAACCTCATCCACAAAGGCATATTTCTAAAAAAGTAGTACCAAAAGAGAAGATTGAAACTGTCTCCTGAATAAATCAAAGGCCAGTGAGGGGGTGAGACTGAAATTTCAATAAACCTCTATTTTAAATGTGTGGAAATCAAGCAGTTGGGCTTTTTTATTAACTTGTGCTAAGGATGACTTCAGTGTCACTGTGCTGTATTGATGTTATTGATGCTTAAAAGCAGGTAGGGTTTTAGTATTCCAATCGACTTTCCTGAATTCTTCACAAGGAAGAGAGAAGCACATGCAATCAGCTCTTCCCCATTTCCAGTGAGTGTATCTTCTGAGTGTATGTGGAGTATCTTGTAGTGGCCAGTGATGTGTGTGTCCAGTGTCCCAGAATGTTAATGTATTTATAGGATGTATGATGTGAGTATTGAATCTCTGTCCTTCCTAAGATACAGTGTGGGCTGGGAGATTAATCTCTTACCTACTAAACAAGTGTCCTAGCCACTGAGCTTCTGGAGGCACATGCAACAGTGCTCTACTGCTTTGATCAGATACTTCAATTCCTTTAATAAAATATTGTACCATAAGTTAATAAATAGCTGTGCAGTTGCCTCTTTAAGGTAATATATACTTTTCAGCGGCTAGTATGTAAAATAAACTACAACCAGCCTTTCTCAATACATTTTTCTGCTTCACAATTTCACTATTCACTCATCTATATGTAGGACCCTTTTAATCATTTAGGTTTAAGGGAGAGAATTAATACTGTTGTATGGGGAAAATGAGATAAGCTATGCATTTCCCCTGATTTTTGACAAAATTATATATTTACTGCCTTGTTTAAAATTCAGATGCACTCAGCATTTTAATCTAAGCCCATTTTGTTTCTATGTATACCCCATGGTATTTCTTTATGCTTGCTGTATTTCTCTGGGGATTTTTTGAAAAGCTTTGAGACTGACTGCCAGGTACTACAAACAGGTTCATTCAATACTGCAATCAGCTATTCTATTTATGGAATCAATTTGAATAAATTTCATTAAGTCAAAACCCTAAAAACAAGAGCTGGCATATCAGGAAGCTCGTAAAAAAATATTTGTAGAGGCCATAGTCCAAAAATAAGATCCTGGAAGCAGTACTGATTTTCCTTTTTCTTTCCTGTGAAAAATAACTTTTATAATACCTAGTGTGCCATCCCTGCTCACAGACAGACTTTACTGCAGTTTGAAATCACATACATTCCTTAGAGTATAAATAGTTTTGAACTATTCTGTTACCTTGAGTCTTTGTGTAGAATTCAATCACGTCTGCAGTCTTTCCTAAATGTAGACTTAGTATTTCCCCTCCCAAATTTTAAAAGGCCATTCCACTACATTTTTTTCAAGCGCTGCATTAAACAGCGTGGCCACTGTGTGGTATGGCCTCTGGGAACAGCATGCTCTCCTCTTAAGTCTGGCATGCAAGGACTGCCTGGGCTCTGGTGTCCATGTGAGCATCACATTAATGAAGTGATATAGATAAGTAATTTTGTGGGAACGGGACCTAATCACATTTTTCTTCACTAAGTGTCTCCACTGTGGTCATGCCAAAGGTGAGCATACAGTATAATTTGAAGGTGCAGGGGGTACAGGCAGAACAAAATGGTATTGACAACAATGAACAAAATACCCTATTTTTGTTCTGTGCAAAATATTTTATAGCAAATAATACCACAGAGCTGAGAGCGTGCCAGTGAAATGCTATCAGTTCCACAACAAAATGTGTTCAAAAGGGATTTAGCTGCCATTGTTTAAGAATAGAATTCCTTAACACCCTGCCTGAGATCTTTTGATCTACTGCAGTAGAAATGCCATGGACTCTTCTAGACTCCTTCTGAACCGTTTCAGACCCAATAGAAATTCTTATATTGCTGAAAACCCAGTAAAGGCAGCAGAATTAACATGTCCTGAAAGGCTGATAAAGCTCAGAGGAGAGATGGCTTATACAGATAGAGCTATTATTTGTTAAATGTTGTATGGGATATGTGGATTAGAAATGCAGTATCTTTGAGTTTATATTAAATCTGAGAACTTGGAGTCTGAGGTTTTAAAATAACAGAAGAGAGAATTCAGGCAAACCAAAGAGAGAATTCAGGCAAACCATTTGGCATTGCTTTTGCCAAGCTAAGCCAGGCTCACAGCTACACAGATGATTGGGATGGTATAAATCATGCCTCTTGTTGTAACTGGAACTTGTAACTATAATAATTAAGGAGTAGGGGCAATAAGCCTTCAGCACATGATGATACTAATACCCTAATGATACTGTCATGTCTAGATTGTGAGCAATCATTAGAAATGGAAAAGGTACTATCAGAAGTTAGATATTATGTTGGGTCTTTGACTACTAATTCTCATACTTACGCCCAGAATTCATTTTCAAAAAGCCTTAGTCCAATTTGCAGGATTTTCAGAATACTTTGAGATTAAAGAAAACCAGTGGGAGCTGGATTCTGAAAATCCTGCCTTCTTTAAACAGGTAAGAGAGTGGGAAGAGCTGAGACAGGTTGTCTCAAAGGCGTAGTGAATATGTTTTGTAGTGTTGTGCCTCAATTTTATCCATAAGAAGAGGTTACTGCAGGGAGCTGTTAAGCTATTTATTGTTTGTGAAACAGCTAATTAATATGATGATTAGCATCCTAGAGGGATCATAGGAGGAAAATAATGATTTAGCACTCAGTGCACAGCTTGTATATTTTACAATAAATGAGAAATACTAAAGTATTTTTCAGAAATCAATCAATTCAAAGGATATTCATAAACCTAAACATGGAACAGATAAAGGTGCTGTGGAAACATTACACGAACCCCAAATGTATCATTATGGGGGCACAGAACTGTATTTCACATTCAACCTAAGTTCTGGTCTTTATTTCTGAGTTACTGTTCTTGCACTTTAACATTCTCTTTTGCTTTTTGGGGGGGTTTTTTATTATCATTTTTTAGTATTTTGTATTTTATAATTCAATATCTAGCAGTTGGAATGGGCTCTTACAGAATGGTACATTACAGCAGTGTATGCCCCCTCAAAAAAAATTCCACAAGAACTTTTGTTGAATATGAGCTGCAGACAAGCATAATTGACATCTAAATAAATATCCTTATGTTTCTATTGAGAGGTTCTAGGTTTTGATCATCTAAGAAATTGTAATTAAACCTGTATTTAAAAGAAGGAAGAATCTGGAAGACCTGACTTGTTCTTTCAACAGGAAACCTTAAAAGAGTTTAAAAAATATTATCAATATTTTAAAGAAAAGAAAGAAATATATGTCTTTTCAAGAGGGTTAACACTGGTTTACAGTGAAAGCAAGCCCAGCTAGGCAGTAAAGCTTTTTTGGACTGGTAGGATCATGCAGAGCTCACACAAAAATAGCTCATCCTGCAGGAATACTGCAGTGTCCATGTGACTTTCCAGTGTGGTTTTCTTGTTCCCTTTTCAGCTGGGAAAGCTACCTGTCCCCACTCCTTCACCCCAGGAATTATCTCAAATGTCACTAAGTTTGCCAACACAGCTCCTATCACCACCCTGTATTTGACAATGAAACTAGAACAGTTTTTACCTTGGATGTCATCTGACTAAATCACCCCAAAGCTTCTTGTGAGTGAAACAACCTCAGCAATTAGAAACTGTTCATATGGGACTAGTTTTGTTAAAACTACCAGAAGATGTTTGTTTTCCTAGCCTTGAAACTATTCTGCATCAGGATGAATTTGAATAATTCTGTTCTTCAGGCACTGAAGCGTGTCGTATTTTGAAATACCAACTACTGACATGACTAATGTCACTTTTGTCTAGCTAAAGGCCATACCATCCCTTTTAACTCTTCCCTCTTTCTTCATTCATCTCATATCAGTGCTTGAGAAAATGTGCTGTGAGGTGTTGTGCTACACCAGATTGTTTCTACAGCAACTTTCAAAGTAGGTGTTTTTATAACACATCACCATAGCCAGTAAAACAAGATATTCTTTTCTACTGCAGTCGCATGTGAGCAACAGTTAGGGCACAGGGTCTCATGTGCACTTGCCACTGTTGCATTTTAAATGCCTTGTGTAGCTTGAACCAAAACACTTTAATTGTTCTATCTACAAAACCTGGTCTTGTTAACTCAAGCCTTAGTGGCATTGCATGTTACTCTAGGATTTGGTCACCAGCCCAGTGTATTCACATGGTTCCCTCACTGGTATCAACCATGGAACGTGCAGGGAAACAGCTCCAAAGGGCTGGGGGTTCACCTTGTCACCTGTTTCTCTCTGTTCACCTCTGTCCCTGTGTTAGGAGCTGTACTCTAAGGCTTCCCATGCTTTAGCAGAGTTGGTGACGGAGCTGTTTCTTCAGACCTTGCCTGTGGTGACCAGCCTCTCTTACAGAGAATGTGAGCTTCTGAAAGAGGAATGGCAGGAGAATTTGGTTCCTCAGCTGGAGAAATGGGAGAACCACCGCCAGAGACGCTGGAAGCTTTTCCAGGAACAGCTATTGCAAGAAAAAGAAGTAAGATCTGTGTAACATTTTGAGATCTCAATGTCTAAAAATCAGGATACAGAAAAAAATTAAGATACTTACCTGTGAGGAGTGTTCAGTGTATAAATATATAGCCTGATCCAGACACAGCTCTAGGCTGAGGAGAAGCAGTTTTACCTGTAGAATGGAGTGAATATGTATGCTGTGCATGTAGGCTTGCATAGAGGAGTCAGAGAGTAATTACTGAACATCTGTCCAGGGCGTTTGACAGCTTTGTCAGCACATAAATGCTTTCTGGCAAGGCTGCTCTCTGATGTCCTCAACTCTTGGCATCTACAGAAACAGTTCAAAAAAACCTTCACCAGCTCTGTTTGGAGAGGGTATGTATAAATACAGTTTGCAGGCAAGAAAGCCTTGCAGTGATAAAGATTTCTTACTAATTTTTATGTATTAATACTATAATAACTGGAAACATATGATATGTACCTTTATAAACTTACTCTGCCCTGCAAAGGTGAAAAAACACACATCCAGCTTTCCTGCTCTGTGTGTGCCTGCTATAGGGGCCATTGACGCCAGAGGAGAAAACCAGAGTAAATGCTGAGACAGGTGTGTTCAGCATCAAATATACCTTCAGTTTATTAATGCAATGCTATGTCTCTATTAGCACTGCTTCTAACACAGCTTAGTCAAAGAAAGACCTTCTCTATTCAAAGGGGTGTCCTTTCCTAAATGTTAAATGTGTGCTACAGTGTGTACAGCAATTGGAGCTTCTTAAATGAAGGGTTGGCAGATTTCTTTAACACTGGTAGAATCGTAATTTCCCTTGCCCTCATTCTCCAAAGTGCCTAGAAAATCCAGTACATTCTTAATGAGGTACTGAACAAGTCCCTAATTACTGCAACTGGATTAAGGTATTCAACTTTTTCACCCACTTGTATTTAGGATTCTGCTGTAAAACACTGTGATTCAGGAAACTGTGGGCTTCCTACTAAATCTGGTAGAGTTGTTTGCTAATCAGTGGGTTTAGAACACCCTTAGAAATACAAAAGTAAAATTTTTCATAGTGAGACATTTCTTTTTTTCTTCTCTATTTTCCTTAATCTGTAGTTATGCAGCATGCACCTCCCTGATCCTTTTGTATTTCCTGTCATTGTAACTGACCTGTTTTGAAAAACAATTCTGTTTTTCTGTTTTGATTTCACAGGGCTATCTAGCAAACTAAACTAAATCGTGCTTTGGATCAACCACTGATGCCAGTGGGTCTGCTCACATACTTAGTTACATTTGTATTTTCCAGAGCTGTTGGCTGGCTTTTAGTGTTTGATTTTGGCATACCTGTACCTTCTGTGATTAATGAATCAATGAAAACCTCAATTTTTTAAAAAAAATATTTTGCCCCTTTTTATCAAGGATTAGATTGAATATCTGACTTGTCAAGTTTAAACCTTGCTGTTTATTTCCACATTCCTGAAGGGTGCACAAATTGCCTGTCCTTTTATGTGCATGGCCTGAGCAGCCTGGTCTGGTAGGTGAGCAACAAGCATGTCTCACAGCACATAGAGCCCTAAGCAACGTGGTAGCATTCTCTGTCATAAAAAAACAGAGAAGCAGGAGGTTCTAGTGTGCAACTTCAGAATAATGTCATGTCAGAGTGCACATTAGGGCACCTCTGCTGTGGCCTTTCCACTGTCTCATTGAACCTCAGCCATTGTTCAGGGCTTGAGAGGATGTGCTTAACAAGTAATAGACTCACCACAGAGGGGGGACATCTCAAGTCTGATGTTTCAGTCCAAAAATGATGTTTTGTACATTCCTCTATTGCTATAATTTGGCACACTGTTGAGTGGAGAAACAATACCCTGGGGATTTTTCTCAAAGGATTTAAAGGATTAGTTCATCTCCAGCACTCAGCTGCTAGATAATAGGTGTTTGGGCAGCCCTGTGTGAAGATTGATTGTATGTGAATTCAGGTGTTCTGGTCATGCCCAAGCATAGGTAATTTAAATAAGAAAATTGACTTTCCATCACTTTGTGTACCCTAGCATGCATAATGGAAAGCAGATGACTTCCTAGCTGGAAAAAAACAAAACAAAAAAGAAAAAAGAAAATAAAATAATAAAGGGTTTGCTGACATCATTAACAGTAATTACTGAGCTATAGAGGAATTAACTGAGCAATGACAGAGCTCTCGCATTGGTCTCTGACTCACCAGCAGTGCAGCTGGGCTTTATTCAATACAAAAATTTTCTGAGTGGCAGACAAAGCTGTCCTAAGGACAAGTGATTCTAAAGGATAAATTCCAAGAAGAGATAAGAGTTTCTCTTAGTGAGAAATCCACCTTATGATTCCTCAAAACAATATTCTGTGCAGGAGCCTAAGTACCTTTTTTAACTTAATGCTTGTGGCTTTTTGGAAAGGATTCGAACGGGAAAAAGATCTGCTTTATCTCCAAAGAGAGCATGCTGGGAGATAGCTGTTCCACCAAAGCTAGGCTGGCAAATTTTCATGAGTCTGAAAAACACCACAACCTATTATATTAGGTTCAGATGCAAAGTGCATTTCTTGTCCCTTTCCTACTATAAAAAAGCAGCATGAAAGTTTTAGCAATAAGCTGACACTTGCATCCTACAAAAAGGAACACTTGATTTCCACCTTAAGAAGAAGATATTGGACCCTTTTGCCAGGTCATTTTTAAGAAGAAGATATTGGATCCTTGTGCCAGTTTATGTCATTTGGGAGATCCCATAGATGTTAGAGTTCTGGGTTTGACAAGAGATCCATAAATCAACAGTCATATTGACAACCTTTTAAATTGTCAGGCATTTTGCAGCAGGAGATATGTCTTTCATTTACCTCTTGATAAATGTGCTATGCTAAGAGTTACACAGTCACCTGCTTTACTGGCTTGGGAAGTCTTAACACCAGAAGATTTTCACCAGGATATTTATGTGTGCTTTTCAAAGTGGCTCTAAGAAACATTTTTCCATTTTACTTTAACTACCTTTATTTTTAGATGATCTTTCCTAGCATTTATACATGTCTGGAATATGATGTCCTTTGGGTGAAAAGAATCACTTTTACAACTGAAAAGAAAAAAAATCAGTTTCATATATAACTTTGCCTTGTAGGCTTGACTGTATGAGTGAGGCCAGGAATAAATGACTAATGAAAATAAATTTTGAGCATTTTCCCACATAGTCCCTAACTCATGATTTCTGTAGAGAGCAGTTTCAGGGAGCAGGCACCTGCACCAGGCTGAGACTCACTAGGCAGTCAGTGTGCATTGCACCCCATCTACAGGCTGAAACAGAGAAATCACTTTCCTTTCATTCCCTGAATAATCTGTGCCAAAGATGTCAAAACAGAAAGGAGAGGCATATTCCTCACTTCTATTGCCAGAGAGTAATATACTTCAGCAGTGCTTCAGAAGATCTTGGAGTGAACTTGTGACCAAGAAGCAAAATACTTGAAAACCTACAGAATAGAAATGGGATGAGATTTCCATCCATCCCCACATCATTGCTTGATATCCAGGAAGCTAAACTGCCACCTGCTTACCCGTTTTGACATGGTGTGTGCATTTTATCACTTTCTCTGGTTTATTTTTTCATAGTGGTTGGAATAACACTTCAGGAAGTGAGGCATTCCTTCTAGAGCTTTACTCGCCCATTTACCATACTTTAGTCACTGGTTTTAGTGGTTGAATGTAAGAATCAAAGAGCCTGAGCTTTGTTTCAGCCAATAAGTCTGTGCAGCAGCACAAGTTTGTCCCCTCCATATGACCCATGTTTGTGCAAAATAAGGCGATTCCCAAGAATAGGAAAGCTTGGAGATTTGCCTGGTGACTTGACTCAACAGTGGAGTATTGGTGCAAGCACAAAGCCTGATGTTGCCACCTGGCCTGTAGAAGTAGTTGTCTCTGTTTTGCTGGTTTTCAGCCACTTCCAGCAGCCTCAATATTCCCAGGAAATCTTTGCTGTCACATTTCTGCCTCTCTTCATGTATTGTGGAGGTGGAAAATACCCAGCTTTGCTAGCCCATCCCAGTGAGCTGCCTAGGTGTTGTTTCCAATTAAACATAAAATATCCTGCTTATTCCAGCTGACCCTTTCCATCTTGATCATCCTCCTAATGGCCTTTTTGAGACAAAACACTGGTTTAGTATTTGGTCTAACTTTCAATCTTCCTTATTTATCCTCTCATCATAAATGTGTAATAATTCCCTCTCCCTTCCTCTTCTTCTCTTACTACTTACACAACTGAGGCACTTTTACTCTTGAGTTTAATAACTGTGTGCTGGAGGAATTTATGCTGTATTCTCAGTTTCCCATTGGTCTCAGGGAGGTGCAGAGACATTTTATAAATTCTGCATATGGATTACCTTAAATGCACTCTTAATGGAAAAGGTGACTCATTCTTTAGAAGGAACTCTTCACTAGTACAGAACTAGGCTGTTTCTTCATAAACAGAAGTAAAGAACAGCTACAAGAAGCACTGTCATTATTATCACTGACAGTGCTAGGATATACTGATAGCAAGTGAGGTGCTATATTTTGGGTTCTTGGCTGCAATATTATATCGTTTGCCATTTCAGTTGTAATTCAGATATCATTTCCTGTGTTCTGTCTCTTGGTGATATATACCCTCATGTTGTTTGACTTGCCCTTCAAGAGCAACTTCTCAGTAAATATTCAGGTCTCCAAAAATTATAGAAACCCACATCTGAACCACAGCAAATCTCTCATTAGAAATAAAATTACTTTTGGAAAGTAAAAGGTCGTTTTCAGACTTTCTTGTAACTGCTGAAAGAGACAGTGAAATACACAATATGATGGATATGTGTGCAGAGAGGTATGAAACACTAGGAGCTATATCCACAGAGCTGCTAAAGGGAAATGCTGATAACAATTATTACTTCAAGCAAGTCTTTGCCATCTGTCATGATGATACCTGGAGACCTGATAGACCTTAATTTGCTGCTTGCAGCATGCAATCAGAGAAGACACTGTGCTCAGCTGTGCTCTGTGATAATCACACTACCTAGACTCAGATCAGTTGAAATCTGGCTACACAGGTTCGTCTGAGGCTCTTGCCAAGAGCAGCCTAGTGGGTCTCCAGTGCCATGCAGTCTTCTGGGCTGTGCTTCTCATGCTCAGCTGCACTCTTCCCATCTGTCACTTGTTGTTGACTGCTTGCCCATCCTTGTCAGACATCCTGGTCAGGAACATGTGTTTTGGTAAGGTTTTCTACATGGAGAGAGGTCAGTTAGATGTGTCACTGTGTATTCTACAGAGAAGGCACTAACTATGAAATAAATACATTTTTATTTTGAAGCCTAAGATGACAAGGTTTCTGATGTTCTCTGTACTTCCCAGGGAGTTCATTCTGTGCTCACAGAGAAAGCCTCTCTCCTGCACATATCACTGCTTCCCAACAAAAAAACTCATATCCAGCAGAGAGGCCCAGTACCACTCCTGATTTCTAGCACTAACAGTTGTGCGATTTGTGCTGGTTTTAGCACCAGAGGGAAACTAAACTGCAAATGAGCCACTCCCCTTCCCCTGCTTGTTCCAGCAAGGGAGTGGCAAAAGCAGAGGCTATGGATTGAGATAACAATTTACTGAAAGCACAAAGCTATGGAGGAAGAAATACACAATAACAACAGCAATATTAATAGCAAAGGTATAAAAAAGAGAAGGTGTTTTACCCAACAAAAAGGAGTTCACCACTGGGAATAAACAAAGAGATGGTGGATTCTTCCTGTAGGTGGTGTCCACTTCCCCAGACAAAGGTAATATGGAGACCATTCCCACTCTGGGGCCATCAGGAGCAAAGGCAGGATGGCAAGGGAACTCCCGTGGCTAACATTTCCCACACACCCCAGCCTGAAACAACGAAAGCCAGTGACAGATAAGTCCCCTGAGTCAGGCTGCACCACTGCTCTGCTGGGCTCAGTTCTGCACAGGTGTCTGTGCTGCTGTTTCTCCCATCCCACTGCACTGGTCCTGCAGGTCGCTGCAGCTTTTCCAACCATTCTGCCAACTCCTTTCAGCTCAGCTTAGCTGTTGTCAGTGGGGTTCCCCTCAAATGGACTGGGGTTCAACCCCAGCAGTCCTTCCCCCGTGGCAGCCTCTGGCCAGGCTCTGTTGGTTCAGTCCTGCTGTTGATGAGTGTTGTTGCCGCTGTCCTTTGAGCACCAGGTCCTGTAGCTGCATTCCAGAGAAAACTGGAGCTGAGGTGCTGATGGGGGCTGGATCTACAGGGGCTGATGCTGATACCTTCCTGCTAGAGAGAGAGTCATAAAATGGTGCCCACTTCTGAGGGGTGTGCTCATTTTCACCTCAAAACCACTCCCACATTTATGATATGGGCAGTATAGAATGACAGCTTGGATGTGCCCACACCACACTAAGCTTCATCCTCCTGTAATCAGTACAACATCTATTGTTGCATCTAGTTACATCTAATCCTTTGCTGGTCATACTGATCTAATGAAACCTACCTGTCTGCTATAATAGAAGATTTAGTCACTCATATTCTGAATGATGCTGGAACACAAAGTGAAACTGTCAGACATCCTGGGTATTATATTTCATTTAGGGTTCTGGATACATCAGCGGTAACCTGCTTTTATTCAGCTCTCAGTAGCCTAAAATATACTCTTCATCTTACAGTAAGAGTTGGAGCCTTGGAAATATTTCAGCTTATGACTTACTATTCCTTAAATACTGGCAATGTACTAAACAAAATCTGAAGTCCATATCTTCAAAAGTTTCCAGTCTAATGGCAAATCCATCAAAATTCATTTAAAGATTAAATTCTTCGATCTAAATATCACTGTGAAGGAGATGTAAACTTGCAGTCCATATATTTACCTAATCACATAATCTCCATTTCCAACTATTAGCAATGCTTACTATGACAGAAGTGTGATGAAAGATGATATCTTTGTTTTGTTCAGTGAAAATAAAAACTACATTCTTTACTAGTGAAAAGAAAGAGACCAAAAATACACCTCCTGCAACCTGCTGATAAGAGTCACTACAGTATTTTGTGCCAGTATTGTTATTTTTTTCTTGTTCCTCTGTTGCTGAAACTAAAATATCTGTAGGATACACTGCTTAGGCCTGATCCAAAACAGTACAAAGTTTTTCTTTTCAGTGAGTTTTGTTTAAGATTTTGATAATTGAAAATACTATTCCTAAGTAGAATAATTTTAATTCAGCATCAGTTTGTTTTTGAAAGCAAGGGATGAGTTTTTTAGCAAAATAAACCATTGTTTCTTTATGCAGTGAATGGCTGAAATCAGAGTATCTTATATTTGTAATTCTTTTCCCTGCTTTTAGCTCTGGATAACAGAATATGCTCTGTCTGCCGTGATGCAAAAGCACCTGTCAGAGAAACAAGAGAAGATAATTCAAGGTGTCGTAAACAGATTAGGATGCCTCAGTGATGAGTAAGCACAGTTTCATCAGTGAGCTGTGGGGTAAAACTTCACTGTTGTAGGCCCAGATAAAAACATTACATTGTGGAAAGCAGTGTTGAGAGATTATTAGCACCTTCAGACAGATAAAATTTAAAAAATAGGTATATTATGACTCTCGGAAATTAGAAAAAATAATCTTACGTGATTTGTCACTGGTGTGCTTTGTGAATATCTGCTGTGTTTTTTGAGAGGTTTCTAGTCTTGAACCAGCCTCTCTCTGCACTCCCTATGTCACAGTGGAGTTGCACTTTCTGCAAGATAAAATGTTCATTCCAGCAACATATAGATGGTTATTTAGCTATTTTATTTCTGTTTTCATTTTAATTTAACTTCATTGTTAGAACTTTAATTTAACTTCATTGACAGAACTAGAGTTGTAACACAGCAGTACCCATGCTTTACACCTGAGCAGCTTTCAAAGGCATGCTTTGTACAAAACGACATTGCACAGAGTGAAGAATAACTCTTGTCACCTTTAAGCAATAACTTTGCTGAACACAGGTGTGCCAAACCGGCAAGCAGCTTCACTGATGGATTTTTAATGGTCCTTTTTACAGGTCTGTTAGCTATATATTGCAAAAGCACCGACTTCTGCTGTGTTCAGTACTCAGAAGGTTAACGTTCCGAAGAGTTGGAATGGCAGCCCTGGTGTGCATGCGACTGTCCAGAAAAAAGAGCTCGCTTCAGGAGCTGAGAGAGCAACATACCCTGCAGAAGGGATCCTCCCTGTGCCAAGATGAGGACCAGTGGCAGCTACAGAAGGCAGTGGTAGGTACAGTGTCACAGTGTCCAGGTGGGTTGTCTCCAGAACTCTCGTGTGATGTGATATTTAGCATTAGAAGTAGCCATGGCAGATCTAAACTCCACTACCCACCCCCCCCCCAAAAAAAAAAAAAAAGAAGCTCAAGCTCCAAGGAGAAAGAAAAATATTCTTTGTCAAAAATGTGCACACTGCATAGGAGGTCCCTGTGTGTGTCTGTTGTAGTTTGGGCAGACATTTTAAAATCCCTTATGCTTTATAGAGTGTATAGCTGTCTGTGATACGTGTTACCCTAGCAATTCATTTTTATGAAAATACTAATGCAAGAAGGCAAGGATGCCAACATGTATAAAGGACTTATGTAAAGCTACTGCTTCATGGTAAGAGAAGCTCCTACTAATTCTGCTGGGAACTGTAATATGCATGTGAGAAATTCTTACTCCTACCACAACAAGCAAGTTCTTCTATACTGTCATAATTTTTTGTTCTTTTTTCTCTCTCTTTGTCCATAAGATCAGCATCCATTCCCAATCCTCTCAAATTATCTGTCTACTGTAGGTCAAGAAGACGAAAGTTTAAGAGATTTTTAGACATGATGTTCCCATAGGTCACTTTTCACATCCATTCATGGCTGATTTTTAGTGTTGATCTATTAAGTGTTGTTGGTTATTCAATTCCTGCATTGGCTGTTTATGTAGAACAACACTATATTTCATATTTCAACCTCAGACAACCCTCCCAGCAGATGTCAGTGATAGCTCTGCCCAGCCCACTGCTGCTGCACATATGGCTTGAACCCATCAAACACTTTGCAGCTCTATGCTCCATGCTGTTGCTGTGCAATTAGCTGAGAGGTAAAACTCTGTATCCCTCTAATTTTGATTTGCATAATACATACCCTCAATCTCCACATGGAAGATGAATAAGGAAAATATGTGTCCTTCTATTTTCATATTTGAAAAATGTCAATTGAAGCAGTTTCTTTTAAGTTTGAAAATCTGGAAAATTTATTAGCCTTCAGAAGAAATAAAATATAATAAAATGCAAATGCTTATCACTGCATTCCTCTTGCTTTCCACTACTCCCTCTCACTTAGCTCACATGGAGACGTTAATTGACTCAATCACTGGGTTCCCTAGTGAAAATGAAATGTCCTCTGGTATTAATGTTCCTTTGGCCTCTCTCCAAAGTCGCTTTCCAAGTCCAGCTAAAACCCATCTCTCAAGGAAAATAAAAAATACGCATGTAGGATTCTTGATGCTGAAGAAGTAAGGCATAGGTGTGGAACTGCGAAAACTCAAGAGAGAAAAAACATGTTGCAAACAACCTCCCAAAGTAGAACCAATCTATAAGGAGATCAGTAAAGGTTAATTTACAGACACTCCACCAGATTTTTAGACATACTCTGTTGTTTTACCCGAACTTAATTTTTGCTTGGGCTAGTTTTATACTGGTGGACAATGTCATGTCTATCCAGTGGTTTCATATAGAATGGAAAATAACTAATGAATCCTAGCTTGGGCATAATCACATGACATTGTGTCTCAAAAAAATAAGAAGCAGTTTAATGACATTCCAACTTTCTCAAAAACCTCAAAAACATATGTCTTAGATATAAATAAAACATGTCAGAACAACCCAGCATTAATAAGAGTACTTCTGCAGATGAACGTTCTTTTTTCTACTTGTATTTCATATTTCCAAGAAGGCATCAAATTGGTACTATCACATCTCCCAGAATATTTTAATGTTATTTAGCCTTAACTGAGTATATAAGAAAGACATCAGAAACAGAATAGAAGGCCATCTATGGCAGACTGCTACACTTAAGGATGACAGAACAGGCCAGGCTGGTAAGCAGATACTACTGCTCACTGAAGAGAGCTTAGATGAAAAGTGTGCACTTTCCATGCACAAAAATGGAGGCAAGGATGGTACAAAGACCTCAAAGGACTTGAACTCTTTAGCCTAAAACATAGGTGTCTTCTGGAAT